>NC_053025.1:524029529-524128309 GCF_003073215.2 Triticum urartu
GCCCTAGTTTCCGTCATATCGGTGTTATGTTCCTGGATTTTGTGTTCCTTACGTGGTTGGGTTATAATGGGAACCCCTTGACAGTTCGCTTTGAATAAAACACCTCCAGCAAGGCCCAACCTTGGTTTTACCATTCGCCACCTAGCCTTTTCCCTTGGGTTAGGCCAGCCCAAGGGTCATCTTTATTTTAACCCCCCCGGGCCAGTGCTTGTCGAAGTGTTGGTCTAAACTGAGTAGACTACGGGGCCACCTCGGGGAAACTTGAGGGCTGGTTTTACTCGTAGGATGTCTCATCCGGTGTTACCCTGAGAACGAGATATGTATAGATCCTTTCAGGATGTCGGCGCATCAGGCGGTCTTGCTGGACTTGTTTTACCATTGTCGAGGATGTCTTGTAACCGGGATTCCGAGCCTGATCGGGTCTTCCCGCTAGAAGGAATATCCTTCGTTGATCGTGAGAGCTTGTGATGGGCTAAGTTGGGACACCCCTGCAGGGTTTTGAACTTTTGAAAGCCATGCCCGTGGTTATGGGAAGATGGGAATTTGTTAATGTCCGGTTGTAGAAAACCTGAAGTTGATCTTAATTAAAATACATCAACCGCGTGTGTAACCGTGATGGTCTCTTCTCGGCGGAGTCCGGGAAGTAAACACGGTGTTGGAGTTATGTTCGACGTAGGTTGTTCTAGGATCACTTCTTGATCATAGTTGTTCGACCGTGCTTTTGCTTTCTCTTCTCGCTCACATTTGCGTATGTTAGCCACCATATATGCTAGTCACTTGCTGCAGCTCCACCTCATACCTTTTACCCTTCCTATAAGCTTAAATAGTCTTGATCGCGAGGGTGTGAGATTGCTGAGTCCCCGTGACTCACAGATACTTCCAAAACCAGTTTGCAGGTGCCGATATTACCGAGCAGGTGACGCAACCAAGCTCAAGGAGGAGCTCAATGAAGATCGTGTTTGTTATGTTGTTTCCGTTTCCAGTTGATCAGTAGTGGAGCCCAGTCGGGTCGATCGGGGATCTGTGTAGCATTTGGGGTAGTCTTCTTTTATTTTGGTTCCGTAGTCAGACCTTGAGTGTATTTGGTTGATGTAATGCTTTATTCATGTAATTGTGTGAAGTGGCAATTGTAAGCCAACTATGTATCTCTTTCCCTTATGTATTACATGGGTTCTGTGAAGATTACCTCACTTGCGACATTGCTTTCAATACGGTTATGCCTCTAAGTCATGCTTCGACACGTGGGAGATATAGCCGCATCGAGGGCATTACATCCACCCTCTTGCCTTGTTGGAAAAGGAAGGGGGAGGGAGAAAGAGGAAAGGGGGGCGCCCCCCTTCCTTGTCCTATTCAGACTAGGGGGGGAGGGGGCGCGTGTCCTGCCCTGGCCGGCCCTCCTCTTCTCCCTTATGGCCCATGTAGGCCCAATAACCCCCGGGGGGTTTCGGTAACCCCCCGGTACTCCGGTAAAATCCCGATTTCACCCGGAATGTTTCCGACATCCAAATATAGGCTTCCAATATATCAATCTTTATGTCTCGACCATTTTGAGACTCCTCGTCATGTACGTGATCACATCCGGGACTCCGAACAACCTTCGGTACATCAAAACACAAAAACCCTAATTACGATCATCACCGAACTTTAAGCGTGCGGACCCTACGGGTTCGAGAACTATGTAGACATGACCGAGATCGCTTTCCGGTCAATAACCAACAGCGGGATCTGGATACCCATGTTGGCTCCCACATGCTCCTCGATGATCTCATCGGATGAACCACGATGTCGAGGATTCAAGCAACCCCGTATACAATTCCCTTTGTCAATCGGTATGTTACTTGCCCGAGATCCGATCGTCGGTATCCCAATACCTCGTTCAATCTCGTTACCGGCAAGTCACTTTACTCGTACCGTAATGCATGATCCCGTGACCAGACACTTGGTCACTTTGAGCTTATTATGATGATGCATTACCGAGTGGGCCCAGTGATACCTCTCCGTCATGCGGAGTGACAAATCCCAGTCTTGATCCGTGTCAACCCAACAGACACTTTCGGAGATACCCGTAGTATACCTTTATAGTCACCCAGTTACGTTGTGACGTTTGGCACACCCAAAGCACTCCTACGGTATCCGGGAGTTACACGATCTCATGGTCTAAGGAAAAGATACTTGACATTGGAAAACTCTAGCAAACGAACTATACGATCTTGTGCTATGTTTAGGATTGGGTCTTGTCCATCACATCATTCTCCTAATGATGTGATCTCATTATCAATGACTTCCAATGTCCATAGTCAGGAAACCATGACTATCTGTTGATCAACGAGCTAGTCAACTAGAGGCTTACTAGGGACATGTTGGTGTCTATTATTCACACATGTATTACGATTTCCGGATAACACAATTATAGCATGAATAAAGACAATTATCATGAACAAGGAAATATAATAATAATGCCTTTATTATTGCCTCTAGGGCATATTTCCAACAGTCTCCCACTTGCACTAGAGTCAATAATCTAGTTACATTGTGATGAATCGAACACCCATGGAATTCTGGTGTTGATCATGTTTTGCTCTAGGGAGAGGTTTAGTCAACGGATCTGCTACATTCAGGTCCGTATGTACTTTACAAATATCTATGTCTCCATCTTGAACATTTTCACGAATGGAGTTGAAGCGACGCTTGATGTGCCTTGTCTTCTTGTGAAACCTGGGCTCCTTGGCAAGAGCAATAGCTCCAGTGTTGTCACAGAAGAGCTTGATCGGCCCCGACGCATTGGGTATGACTCCTAGGTCGGTGATGAACTCCTTCACCCAAATTGCTTCATGCGCTGCCTCCGAGGCTGCCATGTACTCCGCTTCACATGTAGATCCCGCCACGACGCTCTGCTTGCAACTGCACCAGCTTACTGCCCCACCATTCAAAATATACACGTATCCAGTTTGTGACTTAGAGTCATCCAGATCTGTGTCGAAGCTAGCGTCGACGTAACCCTTTACGACGAGCTCTTCGTCACCTCCATAAACAAGAAACATTTCCTTAGTCCTTTTCAGGTACTTCAGGATATTCTTGACCGCTGTCCAGTGTTCCTTGCCGGGATTACTTTGGTACCTTCCTACCAAACTTACGGCAAGGTTTACATCAGGTCTGGTACACAGCATGGCATACATAATAGAACCTATGGTTGAGGCATAGGGGATGACACTCATCTCTTCTATATCTTCTGCCGTGGTCGGACATTGAGCTGAGCTCAATTTCACACCTTGCAACACAGGCAAGAACCCCTTCTTAGACTGATCCATATTGAACTTCTTCAATATCTTATCAAGGTATGTGCTTTGTGAAAGACCTATGAGGCGTCTTGATCTATCTCTGTAGATCTTGATGCCTAATATATAAGCAGCTTCTCCAAGGTCCTTCATTGAAAAACTCTTATTCAAGTAGGCCTTAATGCTGTCCAAGAGTTCTATATCATTTCCCATCAAAAGTATGTCATCTACATATAATATGAGAAATGCTACAGAGCTCCCACTCACTTTCTTGTAAACACAGGCTTCTCCATAAGTCTGTGTAAACCCAAACGCTTTGATCATCTCATCAAAGCGAATGTTCCAACTCCGAGATGCTTGCACTAGCCCATAAATCGAGCGTTGGAGCTTGCACACCTTGTCAGCATTCTTAGGATCGACAAAACCTTCCGGCTGCATCATATACAATTCTTCCTTAAGGAAACCATTAAGGAATGCCGTTTTGACGTCCATTTGCCATATCTCATAATCGTAGAAAGCGGCAATTTCTAACATGATTTGAACGAACTTTAGCTTCGCTACCGGTGAGAAAGTCTCATCGTAGTTAACCCCTTGAACTTGTCGATAACCCTTAGCGACAAGCCGAGCTTTATAGATGGTCACATTACCATCCGCGTCTGTCTTCTTCTTAAAGATCCATTTATTTTCTATGGCTCGCCGCTCAACGGGCAAGTCAGTCAAAGTCCATACTTCATTTTCATACATGGATCCTATCTCGGATTTTATGGCTTCTAGCCATTTGTCGGAATCCGGGCCCGCCATCGCTTCTTCATAGTTCGAAGGTTCACCGTTGTCTAACAACATGATTTCCAAGACAGGGTTGCCGTACCACTCTGGTGCGGAACGTGTCCTTGTGGACCTACAAATTTCAGTAGCAACTTGATCTGAACTTTCATGATCATCATCATTAACTTCCTCTCTAGTCGGTGCAGGCACCTCAGGAACATTTTCTTGAGTTGTGCCATTTTCCGGTTCAAGAGGTAATACTTCATCAAGTTCTACTTTCCTCCCACTTACTTCCTTTGAGAGAAACTCTTTCTCTAGAAAGGACTCATTCTTGGCAACAAAGATCTTGCCTTCGGATCTGAGGTAGAAGGTATACCCAATAGTTTCTTTAGGGTATCCTATGAAGACGCATTTTTCCGACTTGGGTTCGAGCTTTTCAGGTTGAAGTTTCTTGACATAAGCATCGCATCCCCAAACTTTTAGAAACGACAGCTTAGGTTTCTTCCCAAACCATAATTCAAACGGTGTCATCTCAACGGATTTCGACGGAGCCCTATTTAAAGTGAATGCGGCAGTCTCTAAAGCATAGCCCCAAAAAGATAGTGGTAAATCGGTAAGAGACATCATAGATCGCACCATATCTAATAGAGTGCGATTACGACGTTCGGACACACCATTACGCTGAGGTGTTCCAGGCGGCGTGAGCTGTGAAACTATTTCACATTTTCTTAAGTGTGTGCCAAACTCGTGACTCAAGTATTCTCCTCCACGATCTGATCGCAGGAACTTGATTTTCCTGTCACGTTGATTCTCAACCTCACTCTGAAATTCCTTGAACTTTTCAAAGGTTTCAGACTTGTGTTTCATTAAGTAGACATACCCATATCTACTCAAGTCATCAGTGAGGGTGAGAACATAACGATAGCCACCACGAGCCTCAACACTCATTGGACCGCACACATCAGTATGTATGATTTCCAATAAGTTGGCTGCTCGCTCCATTGTTCCTGAGAACAGAGTCTTGGTCATTTTACCCATGAGGCATGGTTCGCACGTGTCAAATGATTCGTAATCAAGAGACTCTAAAAGTCCATCAGCATGGAGCTTCTTCATGCGTTTGACACCTATGTGACCAAGGTGGCAGTGCCACAAGTATGTGGGACTATCATTATCAATCTTACATCTTTTGGTACTCACACTATGAACATGTGTAGCATTACGCTTGAGATTCATTAAGAATAAACCATTCACCATCGGAGCATGACCATAAAACATATCTCTCATATAAATAAAACAACCATTATTCTCGGATTTAAATGAGTAGCCATCTCGTATTAAACGAGATCCTGATACAATGTTCATGCTCAAACTTGGCACTAAATAACAATTATTAAGGTTCAAAACTAATCCCGTAGGTAAATGTAGAGGTAGCGTGCCAACGGCGATCACATCGACCTTGGAACCATTCCCGACGCACATCGTCACCTCGTCCTTCGCCAGTCTCCGCTTATTCCGCAGCTCCTGCTTTGAGTTACAAATGTGAGCAACTGCACCGGTATCAAATACCCAGGAGCTACTACGAGTACTGGTAAGGTACACATCAATTACATGTATATCACATATACCTTTCGTTTTGCCGGCCTTCTTGTCCGCTAAGTATTTGGGGCAGTTCCGCTTCCAGTGACCACTTTCCTTGCAATAAAAGCACTCAGTCTCGGGCTTAGGTCCATTCTTTGGCTTCTTCTCGGCAGCTTGCTTGCCGGGCGCGGCAACTCCCTTGCCGTCCTTCTTGAAGGCTTTCTTACCCTTGCAGTTCTTGAACTTAGTGGTTTTATTCACCATCAACACTTGATGTTCCTTTTTGACTTCTACCTCTGCTGATTTCAGCATTGCAAATACTTCAGGAATGGTCTTTTCCATCCCCTCCATATTGAAGTTCATCACAAAGCTCTTGTAGCTCGGTGGAAGCGACTGAAGGATTCTGTCAATGACCGCGTCATCCGGGAGATTAACTCCCAGCTGAGTCAAGCGGTTATGCAACCCAGACATAGTGAGTATGTGCTCACTGACAGAACTATTTTCCTCCATCTTACAGCTGAAGAATTTGTCGGAGACTTCATATCTCTCGACCCGGGCATGAGCTTGGAAAACCATTTTCAGCTCTTCGAACATCTCATATGCTCCGTGTCTCTCAAAACGCTTTTGGAGCCCCGGATCTAAGCTGTAAAGCATGCCGCACTGAACGAGGGAGTAGTCATCGGTACGTGCCTGCCAAGCGTTCATAATGTCTTGTTCTGCAGGGAGAACAGGTGCGTCACCTAGCGGTGCTTGTAGGACATAATCTTTCTTGGCAGCTATGAGGATGATCCTCAGGTTCCGGACCCAGTCCGTGTAGTTGCTGCCATCGTCTTTCAGCTTGGTTTTCTCTAGGAACGCGTTGAAGTTGAGGACTACGTTGGCCATTTGATCTACAAGACATATTGTAAATATTTTTAGACTAAGTTCATGATAATTAAGTTCATCTAATCAAATTATAGTGAACTCCCACTCAGATAGACATCCCTCCAGTCATCTAAGTATAACATGATCCGAGTTAACTAGGTCATGTCCGATCATCACGTGAGACGGACTAGTCAACGTCGGTGAACATCTTCATGTTGATCGTATCTTCTATACGACTCATGCTCGACCTTTCGGTCTTCTGTGTTCCGAGGCCATGTCTGTACATGCTAGGCTCGTCAAGTCAACCTAAGTGTTTGCATGTGTAAATCTGTCTTACACCCGTTGTATGTGAACGTTAGAATCTATCACACCCGATCATCACATGGTGCTTCGAAACAACGAACTGTCGCAACGGTGCACAGTTAGGGGGAACACTTTCTTGAAATTATTATGAGGGATCATCTTATTTACTACCGTCGTTCTAAGCAAACAAGATGCAGAAACATGATAAACATCACATGCAATCAAATAATAATAGTGACATGATATGGCCAATATCACATAGCTCCTTTGATCTCCATCTTGGGGCTCCATGATCATCTTGTCACCGGCATGACACCATGATCTCCATCATCATGATCTCCATCATCGTGTCTCCATGAAGTTGCTCGCCAACTATTACTTCTACTACTATGGCTAACGCGTTTAGCAATAAAGTAAAGTAATTTACATGGCGTTTCTCAATGACACACAGGTCATACAAAAAATAAAGACAACTCCTATGGCTCCTGCCGGTTGTCATACTCATCGACATGCAAGTCGTGATTCCTATTACAATAGCATGAACATCTCATACATCACATATAGATCATTCATCATTCATCACAACTTTGGCCATATCATATCACAAAGCACTTGCTGCAAAAACAAGTTAGACGTCCTCTAATTGTTGTTGCAAGTTTTACGTGGCTGCTATAGGTTTCTAGCAAGAACGTTTCTTACCTACGCCAAAACCACAACGTGATTTGTCAACTTCTATTTACCCTTCATAAGGACCCTTTTCATCGAATCCGCTCCAACTAAAGAGGGAGAGACAGACACCCGCCAGCCACCTTATGCAACTTGTGCATGTTTGTCGGTGGAACCGGTCTCACGTAAGCGTACGTGTAAGGTTGGTCCGGGCCGCTTCATCCCACAATACCGTTGAAGCAAGATAAGACTAGTAGCGGCAAGAAAGTTGACAACATCAACGCCCACAACAAATTGTGTTCTACTCGTGCAAAAAGAACTACGCATAGACCTAGCTCATGATGCCACTGTTGGAGAACGTAGCAGAAAACAAAAAATTTCCTACGGTTTCACCAAGATCCATCTAGGAGTTCATCTAGCAACGAGTGATTAGATGCATCTACGTACCTTGTAGATCGCGAGCGGAAGCGTTCAAAGAACGGGGATGAGGGAGTCGTACTCGACGTGATTCGAATCACCGAAGATCCTAGCACCGAACGGACGGCACCTCCGCGTTCAACACACGTACGGTCAGCGTAACGTCTCCTTCTTCTTGATCCAGCAAGGAGGAAGGAGAGGTTGAGGGAGATGGCTCCAGCAGCAGCACGACGGCGTGGTGGTGATGGAGCTGCAGTACTCCGGCAGGGCTTCGCCAAGCACTATGGAGGAGGAGGAGGTATTGGAGAGGGAGAGGGAGGCACCAAAGGCAAAGGGTAAGAAGTCCTCCATCTCCCCACTATATATAGGAGGGCCAAGGGGGGGGCGGCCCTAGGAGATCCAATCTCCTAGGGGGGTGCGGCCAAGGGGAGGAATCCCTCCTTCCCAAGGCACCTAGGAGGTGCCTTCCCCTCCTAGGACTCTTCCTCCTTGAAACCCTAGGTGCATGGGCCTCTAGGGGCTGGTGCCCTTGGCCCATGTAGGCCAAGGCGCACCTCCTACAGCCCATGTGGCCCTCCGGGACAGGTGGCCCCACCCGGTGGACCCCCGGGACCCTTCCGGTGGTCCCGGTACAATACCGGTGACCCCGAAACTTGTCCCGATGCCCGAAATAGCACTTCCTATATATAATTCTTTACCTCCGGACCATTCCGGAACTCCTCGCGACGTCCGGGATCTCATCCGGGACTCTGAACAACATTCGGGTTACTGCATATACATATCCCTACAACCCTAGCGTCACCGAACCTTAAGTGTGTAGACCCTACGGGTTCGGGAGACATGTAGACATGACCGAGATCGCTTTCCGGTCAATAACCAACAGCGGGATCTGGATACCCATGTTGGCTCCCACATGCTCCTCGATGATCTCATCGGATGAACCACGATGTCGAGGATTCAAGCAACCCCGTATACAATTCCCTTTGTCAATCGGTATGTTACTTGCCCGAGATCCGATCGTCGGTATCCCAATACCTCGTTCAATCTCGTTACCGGCAAGTCACTTTACTCGTACCGTAATGCATGATCCCGTGACCAGACACTTGGTCACTTTGAGCTTATTATGATGATGCATTACCGAGTGGGCCCAGTGATACCTCTCCGTCATGCGGAGTGACAAATCCCAGTCTTGATCCGTGTCAACCCAACAGACACTTTCAGAGATACCCGTAGTATACCTTTATAGTCACCCAATTACGTTGTGACGTTTGGCACACCCAAAGCACTCCTACGGTATCCGGGAGTTACACGATCTCATGGTCTAAGGAAAAGATACTTGACATTGGAAAACTCTAGCAAACGAACTATACGATCTTGTGCTATGTTTAGGATTGGGTCTTGTCCATCACATCATTCTCCTAATGATGTGATCTCGTTATCAATGACATCCAATGTCCATAGTCAGGAAACCATGACTATCTGTTGATCAACGAGCTAGTCAACTAGAGGCTTACTAGGGACATGTTGGTGTCTATTATTCACACATGTATTACGATTTCCGGATAACACAATTATAGCATGAATAAAGACAATTATCATGAACAAGGAAATATAATAATAATGCTTTTATTATTTCCTCTAGGGCATATTTCCAACACTCTCTATATGAAGAACATGGTGCTACTTTGAAGCACAATATATGAGACTCGCTATATCATGGTGCTACTTTGAAGCACAAGTGTGGAAAAAGGGATAGTAGCATTACCCCTTTATTTATTTATTATTATTTTTTTGGGCCTCTTTTTTTTCTTTAGCCTTTCTCTTTTTTTTGGGACAATGCTCTATTAAATGATGTGCATCACACCTCTATTTATTTACAACTCAATTATTACAACTCGATACTAAAACAAAGTATGACTCTATATGAATGCCTCCGGCGGTGTACCGGGATATGCAATGAATCAAGAGTGACAAGTATGAAAGAATTATAAATGGTGGTTTTGCCACAAATACTATGCCAACTACATGATCATGCAAAGCAATATGACAATGATGGATGTGTCATGATGAACTAGATGGTGGAAAGTTGCATGGCAATATATCTCGGAAGGGCTATGGAAATGCCATAATAGGTAGGTATGGTGGCTGTTTTGAGGAAGGTATATGGTAGGTGTATGATACCGGTGAAAGGTGCGCGGTATTAGAGTGGCTAGCAAAGGTGAAAGGGTGAGAGTGCGTATAATCCATGGACTCAACATTAGTCATAAATAACTCATATACTTATTGCAAAAATCTAGAAGTTATCAAAGTAAAGTACTACGCGCATGCTCCTAGGGGGATAGATTGGTAGGAAAAGATCATCGCTCATCCCCGACCGCCACTCATAAGGAAGACAATCAATAAACAAATCATGCTCCGACTTCGTTACATAACGGTTCACCATACGTGCATGCTACGGGAATCACAAACTCTAACACAAGTATTCTTTAAATTCACAACTACTCAACTAGCATGACTTTAATATTATCACCTCCATATCTCAAAACAATTATCATGCTTCAATCTTTTCTTAGTATTCAACACACTCAAAAAAAAGTTTCGCAAATATTGAATACCAAGCATATTATTATCAAGCAAATTACCATGCTAGTAAGAGACTCTCAAAATAATTTAAGTGAGGCATGAGAGATCAATAGTTTCTTTAAAACGAATCCACCACCGTGCTCTAAAATATCTAAGTGAAGCACATAGAGCAAAATTATAACGCTCAAAAGATATAAGTGAAGCACATAGAGTATTCTATCAAATTTTAATTTATGTATGGCTCTCTAAAAAGGTGTGTACAGCAAGGATGATTGTGGAATACTAAGACAAAAAGACACAAATAATACAAGACGCTCCAAGCAAAACACATATCATGTTGGTGAATAAAAATATAGCTCCAAGTAAATTATCGATGGAAGTGGATGAAAAGAGGGGATGCCTTCCGGGGCATCCCCAAGCTTTGACTTTTTGGTGTCCTTGGATTATCATGGGGGTTCTATGGGCATCCCCAAGCTTAGGCTCTTTCCACTCCTTGTTCCATGATCCATCAAAAGTATTCACCCAAAACTTGAAAACTTCACAACACAAAACTTAAGATAGAAAATTCGTGAGCTCCGTTAGCGAAAGAAAACAAAAGACCACTTCAAGATACTGTAATGAACTCATTATTTATTTATATTGGTGTTAAACCTACTGTATTCCAACTTCTCTATGGATTATAAACTATTTTACTAGCCATAGATTCATCAAAATAAGCAAACAACAAACGAAAAATAGAATCTGTCAAAAACAGAACAGTCTGTAGTAATCTGTAGCTAGCGCAAGATCTGAAACCCCAAAAATTCTAAAATAAATTGCTGGAAGTGAGGAATTTATCTATTAATCATCTGCAAAAAGAATTAACTAAATAGCATTCTTCAAATAAAAATGACAGCAGTTCTCGTGAGCGCTAAAGTTTCTGTTTTTTACAGCAAGTTCAACAAGACTTTCCCCAAGTCTTCCCAACGGTTCTACTTGGCACAAACACTAATTAAACACAAAAAGCACAACCTAAACAGAGGCTAAATAATTTATTTATTACTAAACAGGAGCAAATAACAAGGAATAAAAAAAAATTGGGTTGCCTCCCAACAAGCGTTATCGTTTAACGCCCCTAGCTAGGCATAACGAGCAAGAATAGATCTAGGTATTGCCATCTTTGGTAGGCAATTCATAAGTGGCTCTCATGATAGTTTCATATGGTAATTTTATTTTCTTTCTTGGAAAGTGTTCCATGCCCTTTTTTAATGGAAATTGAAATCTAATATTCCCTTCCTTCATATCAATAAGCGCACCAACCGTTCTAAGGAAAGGTCTACCAAGAATAATAGGGCAAGAAGGATTGCAATCTATACCAAGAACAATGAAATCTACGGGCACATAATTCCTATTTGCAACAATAAGAACATCATTAATTCTTCCCATAGGTTTCTTAATAGTGGAATCCGCAAGATGCAAGTTTAGAGAGCAATCATCAAAATTACGGAAATCTAATAAATCACACAAAGTCTTGGGAATAGTAGAGACACTAGCACCCAAATCACACAAAGTATAAAACTCATGATCTTTAATTTTAATTTTAATAGTTGGTTCCCACTCATCATAGAGTTTTCTAGGGATAGAAACTTCCAACTCAAGTTTTTCTTCATAAGATTGCATCAAGGCATCAACAATATGTTCGGTGAAGACTTTATTTCGACTATAAGCATGTGGAGAACTTAGCACGGATTGCAACAAGGAAATACAATCAATCAAAGAGCAATCTTCATAATTAAATTCCTTGAAATCCAATATTGTGGGTTTAGTAACATCTAGATTTTTATTTCTTTCCATCCCACTTTCATCAATTTCATCATTAAGATCTAAACACTCCGAATTTTTAGAACGCCTTCTAGGTAAAGGAAGATCATATTCAGTTTCATCAAGATTCATATTGCAAAACAAAGATTTAATTGGAGACACATCAATAACTTTTAGATCTTCATCATTACTTTCATAGGAATTGGAAGAACACGCTTTAATAAAGGCATATTTGGAAGCACGCATCCTAGCGGTTCTTTCTTTACACTCATCAATTGAAATTCTCATGGATTTAAGAGACTCATTAATATCATGTTTAGGTGGAATAGATCTAAGTTTCAAAGCATCAACATCAAGAGCAATTCTATCAACGTTCCTAGCCAAATCATCAATCTTAAGCAATTTTTCTTCAATCATAGCATTAAAATTCTTTTGCGAAGAAATAAATTCTTTAATATTAGATTCAAAATCAGAGGGCATCTTATTATAATTTCCATAAGAGTTGTTGTAGGAATTCCCATAATTATTAGAAGGATTACTAGGATATGGCCTAGGATTAAAATTCCCTCTATAAGCGTAGTTACCAAAATTATTCCTACCAACAAAATTCACATCCATAGATTCATTGTTATTCTCAATCAAAGTAGAGAAAGGCGTATCATTAGGATCAGAAGAAACACTCTTAGAAGCAAATAATTTCATAAGTTCATCCATCTTTCCACTCAACACATTAATTTCTTCTATCGCATGCACTTTTTTATTAGAAGTTCTTTCAGTATGCCATTGAGAATAATTAACCATAATATTATCTAGGAGTTTAGTAGCATCTCCTAAAGTGATTTCCATACAAGTGCCTCCCGCGGTTGAATCTAAAAGATTTCTAGAAGCAAAATTCAATCCGGCATAAAAAATTTGTACAATCATCCACAAATTCAAACCACGAGTAGGCAATTGCGTATCATTAATTTCATTCTCTCCCAAGCTTGTGCAACATGTTCATGATCAAGTTGTTTAAAGTTCATAATATCGTTTCTAAGAGAGATGATCTTAGCGGGAGGAAAATACTTAGAGATAAAAGCATCTTTGCACTTGTTCCATGAATCAATACTATTCTTAGGCAAAGACGAAAACCAAGCTTTAGCACGATCTCTAAGCGAAAAAGGAAATAGCTTCAATTTAACGACATCGTTATTGACATCTTTTTTCTTTTGCATATCACATAAATCAACGAAGCTATTCAGATGAGTAGCGGCATCTTCACTAGGAAGGCCGGCGAATTGATCTTTCATAACAAGATTCAACAAAGCAGTATTAATTTGACAAGATTCAGCATCGGTAAGAGGAGCAATCGGAGTGCTAAGGAAATCATTATTATTGGTATTGGTGAAGTCACACAATTTGGTAGTATCTTGAGCCATCGTGACAAACAAGCAATCTAACACACGAGCAAACAAAAAGCAAGCAGACAAAAGAGGCAAACAGAGAGGGAAGATAGAGAGAGAGGGAAAATAAAACGGCAAGGGTGAATTGGGGGGAGAGGAAAACGAGAGGCAAATGGCAAATAATGTAATGAGAGAGATAGGGATTGTGATGGGTACTTAGTATGTTGACTTTTTGCGTAGACTCCCCGGCAACGGCGCCAGAAATCCTTCTTGCTACGTCTTGAGCTTGTGTTGGTTTTCCCCGAAGAGGAAGGGATGATGCAGCAGAGTAGCGTAAGTATTTCCCTCAGTTTTTGAGAACCAAGGTATCAATCCAGTAGGAGCCCACGCTCAAGTCCCTCGTACCTGCACAAAGCGATAGCTACTCGCAACCAACGCGATTAGGGGTTGTCAAGCCCTTCACGGTCACTTACGAGAGTGAGATCTGATAGATAGAATATTTTTGGTATTTTTGATATAAAGATGCAAAGTAAAAGGTAAAGGCAAAGTAAATAGCAAAACAATATAAAAGTGATGGAGATTGATATGATGAGAATAGACCCGGGGGCCATAGGTTTCACTAGTGGCTTCTCTCAAGAGCATAAGTATTCTACGGTGGGTGAACAAATTACTGTTGAGCAATTGATAGAATTGTGCATAATTATGAGAATACCTAGGCATGATCATGTATATAGGCATCACGTCCGTGACAAGTAGATCGAAACGATTCTGCATCTACTACTATTACTCCACTCATCGAGTTGAATCCAGCATGCATCTAGAGTATTAAGTTAAAAACAGAGTAGCGCCTTAAGCAAGATGACATGATGTAGAGAGATAAATTCATGCAATATGAAATAAACCCCATCTTGTTATCCTCGATGGCAATGATACAATACGTGCCTTGCTGCCCCTTCTGTCACTGGGTAAGGACCCGCAAGATCGAACCCAAAGCTAATCACTTCTCCCATGGCAAGAACTACCAATCTAGTTGGCCAAACCAAACGGATAATTCGAAGAAGACTTGCAAAGATAACCAATCATACATAAAAGAATTCAGAGAAGATTCAAATATTATTCATAGATAGACTTGATCATAAACCCACAATTCATCGATCTCAACAAACACACCGCAAAAAGAAGATTACATCGAATAGATCTCCACGAGAGAGGGGGAGAACTTTGTATTGAGATTCAAAGAGAGAGAAGAAGCCATCTAGCTACTAACTATGGACCCGAAGGTCTGAGGTAAACTACTCACACTTCATCGGAGAGGCTATGATGATGTAGAAGCCCTCCGTGATGACGGCCCTCTTCCGGCGGAGCTCCGGAACAGGCCCCAAGATGGGATCTCGTGGATACAGAAAGTTGCGACGGTGGAATTAGGTTTTTGGCTCCTGTTCTGATCGTTTGGGGGTACGTGTGTATATATAGGAGGAAGAAGTACGCCGGAGGAGCAACGAGGGGCCCACGAGGAAGGGGGGCGCGCCCTAGGGGGGGCGCCCCCCCCCCTCGTGATCGCTCTTTTGTTCCTTGGAGCAGGGTCCAAGTCTCCTGGATCACGTTCGGTGAGAAAATCACGTTCCCGAATATTTTATTCCGTTTGGACTCCGTTTGATATTCCGTCTCTTCGAAACACTAAAATAGGCAAAAACAGCAATTCTGGGCTGGGCCTCCGGTTAATAGCTTAGTCCCAAAAATAATATAAAAGTGGAAAATAAAGCCCAATATAGTCCAAAACAGTAGATAATATAGCATGGAGCAATCAAAAATTATAGATACGTTAGAGACGTATCACCCTCCCATCCCCATCCCGGTAACTTCAAGACATATTTAACATGCACTATCAAAATCATGTAATCTATGCTATGTTCGGGGATGAAAAAGTTAGCATACGAGAGAGTTAGTACAATTACATGTGCATGTGTTGGAGTTGTCATAACAATAATATTAGCACCTTTGACTAACCAAAATCACAAATATAGAAGGGTGTTTTGCAATTTAAGATCATAGGCAATTGAATTTTGTAATTTAAGATCATGGGTAATGGAGTTTTGTGTTTTCTAATAGTACATCAAATTTCACTAATATAGTGTAACTCACAACCAACAAACTTATCAAACGACTGTGAAGAGAATTCCATGCCCATGTCCTTTAGGCTAGCAAGGTAGTATAGGGTCACCAGGTTGCCGGTGCCACGGACTAGCACAAGGGTGGTGCATAAAAGCACCCAAGTCCTCACGCCGGTCATAGTGTCATCGTTCCTCGTCTTCTGAAATACATATATAGTTTCTTTATTGAAGGCCTTGTCCCATCTCGATAAATGTCACTTGGCTCACAAGGTTCACTCCTCTTCAAGAGCTCCACGGACCTTGTCTCCGATGGGACATTAAAAACAAATTGCATTGTGCCGCTCGTAAACAATATAGTCTTCTTTTATGACAGAAAAAAATAGAAGACGTGTGTCACTTAGGGAAAAAACATTCCGAGAGGAAAGGAAACATAAAAAATTGCAATGTTTGGGGGTGTTTTGATACCTAAACAAAACCCTGCTTAGGGTAAATCTTCATGACTACTCCCTCGGTATGTAGTCAAACAACTCATCTGGTACAAAGAAGGGGCGATATTCATCAAAGATCCAAAACTGCAGTTATTTAAGATTCCCCTTTTGTTGTCGCTCAGATGTTTCACATCAACCTGGCGTGAATGAGTAGTTGAAAAGCGTGTTGTGAAGGACCCATCAGCAGGTTCTTCATCATCCATTCTCGAGGCTTTGCAAAAAACAAAAGAAAAACACAACAAACTACCACCTTATTATAAATTGTGCAACAGTAGCTCTAGAATGTTTGGATAAGCACAAATAATCGCCCTGCATTGGCCACTACTAGATGAAACACACAACTTGCCGACATAAAAAACTTATCTAAACACTGACACACCACTTATAAACAAATAACACACAACACCAACACGTAGACAACACCCACAAACCCAGATAGTGCAAACAAATAATCCAGTAGACATTGATAAAAAGCTTTTTCTACACTTGACCAATGTAAAAAACAAAACCACTAAAAAAGGTATGAGTTGCAATGCACCATCACTTCCCGGTTACAAAGAATCAAACCCTGTCACATCCAAACAATGGAAGCAAATGAGTACAGATCTCGGTATGTGATGCACCGAAACACTAATTTAGCCAAAAAAAATTGAAGCCCATGACTATGGATTGATTGTTGTGCTCAGTGGAATAGTTACTCTGAAACTCTACCTAAAACTAAGCAAATCAACCCGCACGTGCGCCCTTCTACTGTACAACGAGCCCTACACTCCAGTCGAGCTCCCCCGTCCCAACGTGGCGGCTCTGACGAGCCCCTCAGCCCCCAAGAACACCGCTCATCAAGCCCCTTTGCATACGTTCCCGCCTGATTTGCACATCCCAATCTTGCGGCAGCTTCGCCATTCCGGAAGATCGAAGTTGCAAGGACCGTCGCATCAGGTGGTTCCGTTAGATCTGGGTGCTGCTCAATTTTGGTCAGGGAATAAATGTTGCAACCTCTTTCCCTTTCCAGATCGTGAAATAGGTGCGCGAGATGCTGACGATCTGGGCCTGGTTGCAGTGCACTGGCTGATTGAGCACGCGCGAGAGACGAGAGTCGCACGATCTCGAACACCCGGACGTCTCACGAGGAGGTTTGCGTCAGTCAAAAAAAACAATTGGTAGAAATAAAGGGTTTTCTTTTGTATTACTCAGTGCACAAATGAGATTGTTGTCGATGATCTTGGACATGCATATAAATGACCGTCAATTAAACTAAGTTATACGACATCAATGTTTTTTATATATGCTTGAACATCGAATTATTATTTCCCTTTTATTTGCGGGGAATCGTAATATTTTTTTCATTTGTTCAAAATTCTCAATTCTTATTTATCTATCCTAAATATTTGAATGACAATATATTTCTACACGACATAATGTGTTCGCACAATAGAGCCTTTTATTGGCGCCATAATATCAGAGTGCGTGATTCCATCTAGTAGTTGAATACTACAATTAATCAGAACCAACGACTACTGCAGCTGTAGTAAAATATAAGGACCATCGAGATCTCGTCTAAAAAACATGAAGAAGCCTCTCTTTATGGATTCCAATGAACCACATTATTTCTTCTCTTCAATAAGTAATGGTTCGTGATAAGAATAAGCACTGGCCCAGAAAGGGAGGCTGATTCCTTTCGAAACAGTGCGAGTCCTCCTATTTCCCCACCCGCGCCCTAGAAAGCGAGGTCACACGCGCCCCTAGCTGCCCACGCGCCAATTTGAGCCGGCCCATGTACGGTTTGGGCGCTCCGTTTTTCATTTTTCTTTACTTTGACAATTCTTCATGGATCTCAAATTTGGGAAAGATGTTTGGATTTCAAAAAATGTTCTTTAATTTAAAAACAAAATATGAAAACAAAAATCCAAATTTCAAAAAATGTCCACGAATTTGAATATGTTTTGGATATCATAAAATGTCCATGCTTTTTTAATATGGATTCAAAATTTTCGTTATTTTTCAAAAAATGTTCCCAAAAATTAAATAGTATTCGCCGATTGTACATGAGTTCAGAAAATGTTCAAGACTTTTTGAAATATTGTGAATTCAAAAGGTTTATGAATTTAGAAAAATCGCAAAATATGAATAGCATTCGTCAATTGTTCATGAATTCCAAAAATGTTCGGGATTTCATAAAATGTTCATGATTTTTTCTATAATATTTTCACAACAATGTAAATAATGTTCGCCGATTTCTCATGAATACAAAAAATGTTGACAATTTTATAAAAATATTTTTAATTCAAAATATTTGTGGATTTTATAATTTGTTATGAAAATTTAAATAATCTTCGTCCATTGTTCACGAATTCAAAAAAATGACAATTCAAAAATTATTCGTGAATTTCAAAAATTGTTCCAAAATTAAAAAATCATCATTATAAAATGTAAGATGATTCGGAAAATGTGTAGGGATTCAAAAGTTGTTCATCAATTAAAAAAATGGTCGCAAATTTCAAAAATTTGTCATCCATTAAAAAATGTTCATGAATTTCAAAAAATATTCGTCAATTCAGAAAATGTTCGTGACTTCCAAAAATTGTTCTTGAATTCAAAATTGTTATGTTGCTGATCTCTGGGAAACATGTGATACCTGTTAAGGTAGATGTTGTTTACTTCTCAAGAATGTGATGATTGGGTGGTCGGTCATGACGCCGTGATGGAGTGGTTTGTAATCCTGAATGGCGTTGTCTTACCAGGTTTTTTGGATATGAAAATCAGGTATGAAAGCTCCTCGATTCCGAAAAGGAAGGCAAATAATCAATGTGCTAAGCAGCAAGTACCATACTTCTAAGGCCCTTTACCAGCAGGTGTTCCAACCAGAGAATCCAACACCAAAAAATACAACAGAAAAACGTGTTATTCACCAAAAGAGAAGATGAACATTTGCTTGTATCACGCAGATTTTATTCCTCAAAAAGGAAAAAAAAAGGTGTCCCCAGGTTACAGCAATCAAATGGGGGCAGTCCCTTTGTTTTTAATTCAGTGGCAGTTTGAGTCATGTGGACAAACCGACCGCCCATGTGTGCCTGCAGTTTGAAATACGGCATATGCTTCACCACGTATGCGTTTAAATAGCTATAATTACAATGGTATTTTTCAAAAGAGGAAAGCTGCATTGGCATCTTTCAAATTGGCGAAAATTGTAGAGGCATCATTCCAGTTAACCCCAGAACAAAACAAAAGCATGGAAACAAGAAAGTTTGAGTGAGTGCTATTATGATCCTCATGTCCTGGTTTGTGCATCAGAATTGATTGTTGTCTTGTGTGGAGAAAAAAAATTACATGGAACGCTTCTGCTAAGATTTGTATGCAGGAAAAGAAAAATCTGCAGCTACAACTCTCAGTGACTCGCTCAACTCTGAAGCTGGAACAGACAAACTACACTACTTTTGATACTCCACATGGGAAAACCCTCTTCAAATAACACATTGAAAGACATGGATCTAATAGCACCACATGGGAAAATGGTGTTTCAGTGGCATAATAGAGCATCACGATAAAACAAGTGTGCCAAAATATTTGTCATTCCATATGAGCAAGCCTCTCGTCACAAATGAGCTGTTTTAGAATTGATTGTTAGCTGAACAAGGAACTAGCAGATTGTCATTTTTACTTATTAAAACTGAACCCGCAGCAAATAGTTACCTATATAAAGATAAAATGTATACAGGATTACTAATTGCTCAAAAGAGACCATCAGATCTGCATTTTCACTTCACCTAGATGTATCACAGCCTCAATTTCCAAGAAACTGGTAGTCGCCAAAAAACCATGAGGACTCAAAAAAGCCAACAGACCATGAAACTGTAGCCCGCAGATGCACTCCCAGATCGCAATAATCAAATGGGGGCCTTAGCACTTACAGTGAACCCACATAATCGGACCATCAAGCATACAAGATCTAGCAGCAAAAAGAAAATGTAGAAAACGAGCCAGAATTTGAATAAAAGATGCGTGATTCCATTTATCAAACCAGAGATTTGAACAATCGATGGCACCCACAGGACATACAAGGAGGGCAAACAACTACAGAACCATAGACAGCTACCGGCAACCAAGCGGAGCGGGCAGGGCGCGTGCGGAGCCTAGGCGCGCTCCCCGCGGATGCGGCGGGCGAGCTGGATGTCCTTGGGCATGATGGTGACGCGCTTGGCGTGGATGGCGCAGAGGTTGGTGTCCTCGAAGAGGCCGACGAGGTAGGCCTCGGCGGCCTCCTGCAGGGCGGAGACGGCGGAGGACTGGAAGCGGAGGTCGGTCTTGAAGTCCTGGGCGATCTCGCGGACGAGGCGCTGGAAGGGGAGCTTGCGGATGAGCAGCTCCGTGCTCTTCTGGTACTTGCGGATCTCGCGGAGGGCGACGGTCCCCGGGCGGAAGCGGTGGGGCTTCTTCACGCCGCCGGTGGCCGGGGCGGACTTGCGCGCCGCCTTGGTCGCCAGCTGCTTCCTCGGCGCCTTGCCGCCGGTGGACTTGCGCGCCGTCTGCTTCGTGCGGGCCATCGAAGCTTGTTGGAGAGGGGAGAGATGCTGCTGCTGCTGCTACGGTTTGGAGATTGAGATTGTGATTTCTCGCGGTGGTGGATTCGTGGAGGGATGGAGGGGGGTATAAATAGGATCTGGGATGGGTTTTGGTGCTTTGCGCGCGATGATTTTGGGGTTTGGATTTCGCCGGGCGGGCGGCGGAGGGTGGCACGGGCACCGTTGGATCGCTTCCAGATGGACGGTTTGGATTCAAGTTTGCGGCCGTCACGCGGATCGCTATCCGTGTGCCTCACGAGCGGTGTGCTGCTGTTGAGCGGGACTAGAGCAGTAGACTTTTTTTTTGCGGGGGTAGACTTTTACGAAGCATTTCAGTCTTGTACTGAAACTTTTGAAGAATTGTTTTTTTTGGGGGGGGGGGGGGGGGGGTGTTCTGAAGAATTGATTGTCATTTGAAAACAAAAGATGATAATATAACCTAGTTCCGGAGCAATTTGTTAAAAGGATGTTTAAAATGTTAAATGGACCGTTGCATGATCGATAATTTTTACCACGGTCTAATTCACATCTCCCGCGTCATCTTGCTTACCTTGTTATGCGGATATGTGTTTGAGCCTTTTCTGAATTTCTCCTGATTTTTGGTTCAAATTTGCATCATGAAGCTGATCAAAAAACCCAAGCTCCGGCCTTGGTTGGAGTGGGCGTCAACGTTGTTCTCGTCGCATGCTCCTTGGGGGAGTCGTCTTGGAGGTATCATCTTCTGTCGGATAACACTAGCACATGAGGTTTTTTTTGCATCGTTGTCGGATAGGTGGGTGCATGACCTGGGGGTGATGTGGAAGACGGAGCGGCGGCTCCGGAGTTCACCCTCCATGGTTGCATCTTGGGTTGCTTGGGGGCAGAGTCGACAAACTCGTTCGGTACGCAACCTCGGGGCCGGTCCGTGCGTTTGTGTGGTTAGAGCGTCGGGTCCGGGTCGTGTGGTAGGGTGTTGTCTCACGTTTCTTGGGCTACAAAGTCGTTGGCTCATTTGTACCCTAGCCTCGAGGTTGGCGTGTGTGGATATGTATCGGTTTTTGGCTAGTTCTTTTTAATAAATTCGTCAATTCTCTTGTTCTATCTTCTAAAAAGTCATAGCTCATGTTGGTTGCTTGACAAGAAGAACTTATACATAACTAGCTGACTGCCCGTCAATTGCCATGGAGCAGCACAACAATGTTTTATTGTTGTATTTGTCCTTCTTGACCCTTCACTGGTTCTATTTTTCTTGACATATTTCTTATCCCACAAATAAACAGACAAACATTGATCTTCCTTCACTGGTCCGCCACTTCGCTCTAGCTTTGATGTCCTGGTATAACTTCACTTGATATAGCTTCATTGTGAGATGATAAGCTAACTCTTGCGATGATTGTGATTTGTTCTTTTATGGTTTGATTGATTGCGCTCATGTGTATGTGTGTTTTCATGAGGACTTTGGACCAACCAGACGTTCAAATAAATGCTTCATGTGTTTTCCCTCTTTCATTCTCACCAAGCATCACAAAATTCTCAGAATAAGTGAATTCATCAGACCTAAAAAAAGTGAATTCATCATTGTGCTCGCTTTTGCTCTTGGTTTGCTAAGACACTAAATGTTCTTCCAGTCTGGTCAAATCAGGAGTAGATGAAGCATACTGAGTTGGGAAGGCAAAACATAAATATGAGCGAAATCTTACTGGGATATGTTGGTGACATATATAAACTGAACACAGTTTGGTCACTATATGCTCGCTCACTGAACAAAAACTGAACCACGGATAAACCTCATACTAGATGCTAAATTATCTACATACCACAACATATCATGAAGTTTTCTCACCATGTCATTGAGCAACAAGTCTTCTATTTTTAAAATTCAAAAAACTTTGTTGTCTTTCTCCCACGTAGCTCTCTTTCCGCCAATCACCATGTCCCTTTCTCCACACTAAGTCCCATATGAAAAACAAGATAAAGATGAATATGATCTTTATCATCCTCGGCTACCTTTGTTGTCCTTATTTCTGCATCTTGCTTGCAGTAGCTTGAAACATATATGTACAATAAAAAATAGCACGTAAAGTGACCCCGGTATGGAGACTACGACTGCAGCTGAGGTCGTGGCATCGTCCAAGAGGAAGCCATCAACATGCCAGTCGGGCAGCGTCTTCGTCAGCTACTGGGAGATGCTACTGCAATTCATGCTAGCCATGCCACTGGCGTCACCGCTGTAGCCTGCATGGGTCCTTGTTGCAGGGGCTACTGATGTTCTCTTCCTCCCCCGGTTCCTCCTGACACTGATGACAGAGGATTTACCCAGGAAACACTACCATGGTCAGTGCAACACTAATTTACTTACCAAGAAAACAACACCTTCCTCCTCATGTTCCAAAGCTGGGCTAAACAGGACACATGCTTCAACTCCACCTTCCACGCATCCAGTCCCTAGTTCATGTTGTGGACAAATATGCCTCCTCCCTTTTTCGCTTGCCCCAATCGTGTGCTCTTTTCTCACCTCTGCATTCAGTGAGTACATCAGAATCTCATATCAACATAAACTTCATAACATATGGTAGCATTGGATATGGATACAACAACGACAACAAGCAACACTGGATCTAAGTGAGTTGCACTTTTACAAGGTGACCTGGTGAGCCCGTTCTACAGGAGCAAGGTTGTTAAAAATTTCGAGTTGTTTCCCTTGCGGTGGGAGATAATGAAACATTACTTTTTCCATTTTGGAGATCTGCAAGAGATCATCATCAAATTGAATGATCCAAAATAACCAAAAGTATAATCATCTTATTTCATTTGTTTCAGGAAAACGAATTATGAAGCAAGAAGTACAAATTGGAGGCATTATGTGACCTTCATGGGAAAGAATATAAGACAGGAAAAGAGAAAAGAGAGTGAGGTATTTTACCAGCGCCCCGAGGCTCGCCCTCCGTCAACAACAACAGCACCCAATCCTTATTTGAAATTCAACAGCAATTAGCATGTATAAACAATAACTGAATGTCTTCTAGTTTCTTAAGGAATTCGTCTTCCTTGCAATAAAAAGTATTGCGGAACTTGAAAAAAGAGAGCCATAATCAAGATCCTTCAAGCACATTCCCATGACGAGCAGAAAAATGAAGCCTTCAGCACAAGCCCATGACGAGCAGAAAAATGAGGCGCTACAAAATCACATTTTGTGTACAATCAACCGCAGAAGAAAAAAGAAGGGAAACTGCGACCTAGAGTACCCGCTGGATGAGAGATCCGTGTGGAGGGCTGCGGATGCGTCGCCGGAGAACTTGTGCTTTAGGCCGCTAGAGGAGGACGGTGCTAGGTTGGAGACACTCACACTTTACCCATGGATTTGGAGAGTGGGGTTGGCAGAGTACAGAGGCTGCGCGATGGTGACCAATACTACGGCCGCGCGACAGGCACGGAGACGGATAATAGATTGTCCTCATGCGGTGAGGAGTGCGGAACCGGTGGCGATGTCCATGGCCAGGACTGCAGTCACAACTACGCGGTGTCGTCCACGGCGACGCGGCTGTTGGAGAACGTAGTAATTTCAAAAAAATTCCTACGCACACGCAAGATCATGGTGATGCATAGCAACGAGAGGGAAGAGTGTTGTCCACGTACCCTCGTAGACCGAAAGCGGAAGCGTTAGCACAACACAGTTGATGTAGTCGTACGTCTTCACGATCCGACCGATCAAGTACCGAACGCACGTCACCTCCGAGTTCAGCACATGTTCAGCCCGATGACGTCCCTCGAACTCCGATCCAGCCGAGTGTTGAGGGAGAGTTTCATCAGCACGACGGCGTGGTGATGATGATGATGTTCTACCAACGCAGGGCTTCGCCTAAGCACCGCTACAATATTATCGAGGTGGACTATGATGGAGTGGGGCACCGCACACGGCTAAAAAATCAAATCAATTGTTATGTCTATGGGGTGTCCCCTGCCCCCGTATATAAAGGAGCAAGGGGGGAGGTGCGGCCGGCCAGGAGGAGGCGCGCCAGGAGGAGTCCTACTCCCACCGGGAGTACGACTCCCTCCCTTCCTTGTTGGATTAGGAGAAGGAGGGAAAGAGGAGGGAGAGAGGAAGGAAGGGGGGGGCCTTATCCTTGTCCTATTCGGACTAGAGGGGGAGGGGCGCGCGGCCCTGCCCTAGCCGCCTCTCCTCTTCTCCACTAGGGCCCACTATGGCCCATTAAGCCCCCGGGGGGTTCCGGTAACCCCTCGGTACTCCGGTAAAATCCCGATTTCACCCGGAACATTTCCGATATCCAAATATAGGCTTCCAATATATCAATCTTCATGTCTCGACCATTTCGAGACTCCTCGTCATGTCCGTGATCACATCCTGGACTCCGAACAACCTTCGGTACATCAAAACTCATAAACTCATAATATAACCGTCATCGAAACTTTAAGCGTGCGGACCCTATGGGTTCGAGAACTATGTAGACATGACCGAGACACGTCTCCGGTCAATAACCAATAGCGGAACCTAGATGCTCATATTGGCTCCCACATATTCTACGAAGATCTTTATCGGTCAGACCGCATAACAACATACGTTGTTCCCTTTGTCATCGGTATGTTACTTGCCCGAGATTCGATCGTCGGTATCTCAATACCTAGTTCAATCTCGTTACCGGCAAGTCTCTTTACTCGTTACGTAATACATCATCCCGCAACTAACTCATTAGTTGCAATGCTTGCAAGGCTTAAGTGATGTGCATTACCGAGTGGGCCCAGAGATACCTCTCCGATAATCTGAGTGACAAATCCTAATCTCAAAATACGCCAACCCAACAAGTACCTTCGGAGACACCTGTAGAGCACCTTTATAATCACCCAGTTACGTTGTGACGTTTGGTAGTACACAAAGTGTTCCTCCGGCAAACGGGAGTTGCATAATCTCATAGTCATAGGAACATGTATAAGTCATGAAGAAAGCAATAGCAATATACTAAAGGATCGAGTGCTAAGCTAACGGAATGGGTCAAGTCAATCACATCATTCTCCTAATGATGTGATCCCGTTAATCAAATGACAACTCATGTCTATGGTTAGGAAACATAAACATCTTTGATCAACGAGCTAGTCAAATAGAGGCATACTAGTGACACTCTGTTTGTCTATGTATTCACACAAGTATTATGTTTCCGGTTAATACAATTCTAGCATGAATAATAAACATTTATCATGATATAAGGAAATAAATAATAACTTTATTATTGCCTCTAGGGCATATTTCCTTCAGTCTCCCACTTGCACTAGAGTCAATAATCTAGATTACATAGTAATGATTCTAACACCCATGGAGTCTTGGTGATGATCATGTTTTGCTCGTGGAAGAGGCTTAGTCAACGGGTCTGCAACATTCAGATTCGTATGTATCTTGCAAATTTCTATGTCTCCCACCTGGACTAGATCCCTGATGGAATTGAAGCGTCTCTTGATGTGCTTGGTTCTCTTTTGAAATCTGGATTCCTTCGCCAAGGCAATTGCTCCACTATTGTCACAAAAGATTTTCATTGGACCCGATGCACTAGGTATGACACCTAGATCGGATATGAACTCCTTCATCCAGACTCCTTCATTTGCTGCTTCCGAAGCAGCTATGTACTCCGCTTCACATGTAGATCCCGCCACGACGCTTTGTTTAGAACTACACCAACTGACAGCTCCACCGTTCAATGTAAACACGTATCCGGTTTGCGATTTAGAATCGTCCGGATCAGTGTCAAAACTTGCATCAACGTAACCATTTACAATGAGCTCTTTGTCACCTCCATAAACGAGAAACATATCCTTAGTCCTTTTCAGGTATTTCAGGATGTTCTTGACCGCTGTCCAGTGATCCACTCCTGGATTACTTTGGTACCTCCCTGCAAGACTTATAGCAAGGCACACATCAGGTCTGGTACACAGCATTGCATACATGATAGAGCCTATGTCTGAAGCATAGGGAACATCTTTCATCTTCTCTCTATCTTCTGCAGTGGTCAGGCATTGAGTCTTACTCAACTTCACACCTTGTAACACAGCCAAGAACCCTTTCTTTGCTTGATCCATTTTGAACTTCTTTAAAACTTTATCAAGGTACGTGCTTTGTGAAAGTCCAATTAAGCGTCTTGATCTATCTCTATAGATCTTGATGCCCAATATATAAGCAGCTTCACCGAGGTCTTTCATTGAAAAACTCTTATTCAAGTATCCCTTTATGCTATCCAGAAATTCTATATCATTTCCAATCAGCAATATGTCATCCACATATAATATCAGAAATGCTACAGAGCTCCCACTCACTTTCTTGTAAATACAGGCTTCTCCAAAAGTCTGTACAAAACCAAATGCTTTGATCACACTATCAAAGTGTTTATTCCAACTCCGAGAGGCTTGCACCAGTCCATAAATGGATCGCTGGAGCATGCATACTTTGTTAGCTCCCTTTGGATTGACAAAACCTTCCAGTTGCATCATAT
Organism: Triticum urartu; assembly: GCF_003073215.2. Lineage (NCBI taxonomy): Eukaryota > Viridiplantae > Streptophyta > Magnoliopsida > Poales > Poaceae > Triticum > Triticum urartu. The sequence goes on from NC_053025.1 coordinate 524,056,794, forward strand.
ACAACTCTTCTTCCAGAAATCCATTCAGGAATGAAGTTTTTATATCCATTTGCCAAATTTCATAATCATAAAATACGGCAATTGCTAACATTATTCGGATAGACTTAAGCATCGCTACGGGTGAGAAGGTCTCATCGTAGTCAATCCCTTGAACTTGTCGAAAACCTTTCGCAACAAGTCGAGCTTTATAGACAGTAATATTACTATCAGCGTCAGCCTTCTTCTTGAAGATCCATTTATTCTCAATGGCTTGCCGATCATCGGGCAAGTCAACCAAAGTCCACACTTTGTTCTCATACATGGATCTCATCTCAGATTTCATGGCCTCAAGCCATTTTGCGGAATCTGGGCTCATCATCGCTTCTTCATAGTTCGTAGGTTCGTCATGGTCTAGTAACATAACCTCTAGAACAGGATTACCGTACCACTCTGGTGCGGAACTTACTCTGGTTGACCTACAAGGTTCAGTAACAACTTGATCTGAAGTTCCATGATCATCATCATTAACTTCCTCACTAATTGGTATAGACGTCAGAGGAACTGGTTTCTGTGATGAACTACTTTCCAATAAGGTAGCAGGTATGGTTACCTCATCAAGTTCTACTTTCCTCCCACTCACTTATTTCAAGACAAACTCCTTCTCTAGAAAGGATCCATTCTTAGTAACGAATGTCTTGCCTTCGGATATGTGATAGAAGGTGTACCCACCAGTCTCCTTTGGGTATCCTATGAAGACACATTTCTCCGATTTGGGTTCGAGCTTATCAGGTTGAAGCTTTTTCACATAAGCATCGCAGCCCCAAACTTTAAGAAACGACAACTTTGGTTTCTTGCCAAACCATAGTTCATAAGGCGTTGTCTCAACGAATTTCGATGGTGCCCTATTTAACGTGAATGCGGCTGTCTCTAAAGCATAACCACAAAATGATAGCGGTAAACCAGTAAGAGACATCATAGATCGCACCATATCTAGTAAAGTACGATTACGATGTTCGGACACACCATTACGCTGTGGTGTTCTGTCACACCCTCGATACGACTATATCTCCCACGTGTTGAGGCACGACTTAGAGGCATAATCGCATTGAAGGCATATGTCGCAAGTCAGGCAATCATCACAAACATCCCATGTAATATAGATAATAAAAAGGGATAACATAGTTGGCTTACAATCGCCACGTCAATCAAGTACATAAATAACATTACATCATCCAAACACTCATGGCCCGACTACGGCGCCAAAATAAAAGATAACCCAACCTGCGACACGGTCCCGATGACCCCCAACTGGGCACCACTATTGATCATTAGGAAAAGAAACATAGTATCGTTGAGAGTCCTCGTCGAACTCCCACTTGAGCTCGAGCGCGTCACCTGGAGAGGAATCATCAGGCCCTGCATCTGGTGTAATAGTAATCTGTGAGCCACAGGGACTCAGTAATCTCGCACCCTCGCGATCAAGACTATTTAAGCTTATAGGTAAGGCAAGGTAAATATGAGTGGAGCTGCAGCAAGCGACTAGCGACTATGGTGGCTAACTTATTCGCAAAAGAGAGCGAGAAGAGGAGGCAAAGCGTGAGCGAGAAACTAGAGGACAACCTGCGCAAACATTACTCCAACACCGTGTCCACTTTCCGGACTCCGCCGAGAAGAGGCCATCACGGTAACACACTCAGTTGATTCATTTTAATTAAGTTAAGGTTCAAGTTATCTACAACCGGACATTAACAAATTCCCATCTGCCCATAACCGCAGGCACGGCTTTCGAAAGTTCAAATCCCTGCAGGGGAGTCCCAACTTAGCCCATGACAAGCTCTCACGGTCAACGAAGGAATAGACCTCCTCCCGAGACGTTCCGATCAGACTCGGTACCTCGGTTCTTCAAGACACTTCGACAGGTTAAAACAAGACCATCAACACCGCCCGAATGTGCCGTCAAATCCCGATAGGAGCTGCACATATCTCGTTCTCAGGGCACACTCAAATGAGCCAGACGTCGGGTAGGCCAGCCCAGAGTTGCCCCTGGTAGCCCCGGACATCGCTCGGTTGGACCAACACTCAGAGGAGCACTGGCCTGGGGGGGCTAAAATAAGATGACCCTCGGGCTCCGGAAACCCAAGAGAAAAAGAGGCTAGGTGGCAAAAGGTAAGACCAAGGTTGGGAATTGCTGGAAAAGCTTTAATCAAAGCGAACTATCAAGGGGTTCCCATTATAACTCAACCGCGTAAGGAACGCAAAATCCGGGAACATAACACCGATATGACAGAAACTAGGGCGGCAAGAGTGGAACAAAACACTAGGCGAGAGGCCGAGCCTTCCACCCTTTACCAAGTATATAGATGCATAAAATAGCAAGATAATATAATGATATCCCCACAAGTAAAAAAATGTTCCAACAAGGAACGACCTTCAATCTTCACCTGCAACTAGCAACGCTATAAGAGGGGCTGAGTAAAGCGGTAACATAGCCAATCAACGGTTTGCTAGGACAAGATGGGTTAGAGGTTTGACATGGCAATTTGGGAGGCTTGAAAGCAAATGGTAGGCATCGTAGCATTGGCATAGCAAAAGAGCGAGCAATCTAGCATAGCAAAGATAGTAGTGATTTCGAGGGTATGATCATCTTGCCTGCACAGTTGTCAGAGTTGACTAGATCCTCGAAAGAAAACTCAACGGGCTCCTCGTTAGCGAACTCGTCTCCCGGCTCTACCCAAACAAGACAAACAAGCAACAAGGACACAATCAACCACGTGCAAGGATCAAACAATAAGATGCAAGGATGGCATGCTACGCGGGATGCGATGCGGGATGCATATGCACGATTTGACGAGGGATGCATGAACCTGGCCTCAACTTGGAAATCCAAGTGTTCCACTGGAAAGATGAGATGAAATCGCTTGAAAACGATATAAAGAACGCCGGAATCGGAGTTACGGTTTGAAAATGGCAAGCGATTCAAATATGACACCGGTCTGCGATTTGCAGCAAGTAGCCATCTAAATGCAATGAGATGAACATGCTACAGCACCCAAACATGACAACAAAATACATGGCATGGATGCATTCAAGATGCTTAACAAAAATCTAGCACTGAGCCACGGCCAATTCATCCATTAACAGGTTCAAACAAGCATGGCAAAAATGCATATGGCAAACAGATCTCAGACTTAGTGAAATTAACACTTGTCTGGAATTTCAGATCAGGTAGCACTCTTCGGAGCAACAAAACTACATGCTACAGAACCTGAACATGGCAAGTAAAGCATGACATGGAGCTACTCAAAGAGCTTAACAAAAGTCCCTTAGTGACCTTGAGCCAAAAGGGATCAGAAAATACAATTGTAAGCATGTGAACATGGCAAAAACATAATCAGATCACAGACTTAGTGAAAACTGGAGCATGCTGAAAACAGATATCAAGTAGGCATGTTTACGAGCTCGATGCACTCACTACGGAGCAATACATGTAAAGCTAAGCATACATCTATCAAGAACACACAAAACGCAAGCTAGACATGGCAAGAACAATAACATAGCATGCACGGATCAACTACAACAACATCCGCAAAATTGCAAACAAGTTGACAATCTGCCCAGATTCACAAAGTAGCAAAAGTAGAGCTCAATTGACTCAAGCTAGGTTGCTCCATAATTGCAAACAAAGACATGGATGGATAGAGCACTACAAGATTAACAAAACATCCTTACTGATCATCCTCAAAAGAGGCACGGATCACTAGGAATCAACATGGACATATGGCCATGTGAAATAAACAGCTCAAGGACTTGGTGGAAATGCTAAGTCCCTGAAAACAGAATTACCAAGTGCCTCACTTTGCAAGCTTGCACTAGTCACCACACCCATCACAAAAATACATGGGTTGCACCTCTGGAAAGATGACAAAACCCTTAACAAAACTATATGTAGAGCTCATGGGCATATCATGCACACAATAATCATGGCAAAAATGACAAATATGCAAAAGGAGTAGCAGATCTGACAATTATCTCAAGTAGCCCTCTTCTAACAGCATTTCGGGCATCAAGATGAACTCAAATGAAAATGATGCAATGGAATGAAATGATGTACTCTCTGAGATGAACATTTTGATATGCTATATGCCAAAAACGGAGTTACAGATGCGGAGATATAGCCTGACGAACAGGAGCACATGGATTAGAAATCTCAGGACTTAGAAGAAATTCGACCTAGGGTTTACTGTAGCTGCCATATCTGGATCGTGGCGCGCCTAACGAGGTTCACCGGAAAACGGAGGTGGCCGGAGCGGGATGACGGTGGCGAGGTGCTCCTGGGCCGGATCTCGCCGGATCCGGCCGGCGGGGAGTCGGAGAGGCGGCGGGGCGGCGACCACGGCGCGGGGCAGTGCGGCGAAGCCGGCGCGGCGGCGGCGGCGGCCGGAGTCGGCGACGTGGGCGGCGGGCGCCGCGGTGACCCGGGGCGGCGGCCGGCTAGGAGGGAGGTGGCGGCGCGGCTCTTCGGGCCGCGGGGGCCTCGCCTGGGCCGGGCGGGCCGGCGGCGGCGGGAGGTGGCGGCTGCCACGTGTCGGTGTGCGGATGGCTGGAGGCGGCGGGCGGACGCTGTCCGGCTCCGTCCGGACACGTCCGGCGGCGGCGGCGGCGGATGGATCTAGGGTTTAGGGGGGAGGGGAGACCCGTGAATTTCGGAGGGGGGGGTGATATTTATAGGCATAGAGGGAGCTAGGAGTGTCCAAATGAGGTGCGGTTTTCGGCCACGCGATCGTGATCGAATGCTCTAGATGATGGAGCAGGTTTAAGTGGGGTTTGGGCCAAATTGGAGGGGTGTTGGGCTGCAACACACACGAGGCCTTTTCGGTCCCTCGGTTAACCGTTGGAGTATCAAACGAAGTCCAAATGGTACGAAACTTGACAGGCGGTCTACCGGTAGTAAACCAAGGCTGCTTGGCAAGTCTCGGTCCAATCCGGAAATGTTTAATCCCCACACATGAAAGAAAGCTAGAAATGACCACGGGAGGAGAACGAAGCGTCGGAATGCAAAACGGACAACGGGGAAAATGCTCGAATGCATGAGATGAACACGTGTGCAAATGCAATGCACATGATGATATGATATGAGATGCATGACAACGACAACAACACACAGAGACAAAAACCCGAACACGAGAAAATAAAATAACTTAACACCGGAAACGGCAAGAGTTGGAGTACAAATTGGGAAAGTCATATCCGGGGTGTTACAACACTCCTCCACTACGAAAGGATCTCGTCCCGAGATCTCGGACTGAAAGAATGCCAGGTACTCAGAACGGAGGTGATCCTCGCGTTCCCAGGTAGCTTCACGGTCGGAATGGTGTGACCACTTGACTTTGATTAATTTGATTGACTTATTGCGAGTCTTGCGTTCAGTCTCTTCAAGAATAGCAACTGGGTGCTCACGATAAGAGAGATCTTCTTGGAGCTCAATGTCCTCGAAGTTTACGGTGCGGTCAGGAGTCTTGAAGCACTTTCGAAGCTGAGAGACATGGAACACATCATGAACATTTGCAAAGTTTGAAGGAAGCTCGAGTTGATAGGCGAGATCGCCTCTCTTGCTGACAATCTTGAAAGGTCCCACGTATCTGGGGGCAAGCTCCCCTTTGATACCGAAGCAACGAGTACCTTTCATAGGAGAGACACGGAGATAAACATGATCTCCGATCTTGAAAGCCAAATCACGGTGCTTACTATCATAGTAGCTCTTCTGACGGGATTGGGCTGCTTTGAGGTTATCTCGAATGACTTTGCAAATTTCCTCTGCCTCTGTGATTAAGTCATTTCCGAGAAGCTGACGTTCACCGGTTTCAGACCAGTTGAGAGGGGTACGACACTTCCTGCCATACAGAATTTCAAATGGGGCCTTGCCCGAACTTGCTTGAAAACTGTTGTTGTAGGAGAATTCAGCATAAGGAAGACAATCCTCCCACTTCATGCCGAAGGAGATCACACAAGCTCTGAGCATATCTTCAAGAATCCGGTTGACACGCTCGACTTGACCGCTAGTTTGAGGATGGAAAGTTGTGCTGAAGCGGATGTTGGTGCCCATGGCCTTCTAAAAAGAATCCCCAAACTTGGAGGTAAAGATGCTGCCACAGTCTGAAGAGATCACTTGTGGAATACCGTGCAGAGAGACAATTCGAGAGGTATAGAGTTCCGCCATTTGAGCTGCAGTGATCGACTCTTTGATAGGCAGAAAGTGAGCCACTTTAGTGAGTTTGTCGATGACAACGAATATAGCATCATTGCCACGCTTGGACTTTGGAAACCCAGTCACGAAGTCCATTTCGATGTGGTCAAACTTCCATTCTGGAATGGCAAGAGGTTGGAGGAGACCAGCTGGCCTTTGGTGTTCTGCCTTCACTCTTCTACAGACATCACACTCATTCACGAATTGAGCAATCTCGCGCTTCATTCGAGTCCACCAATAATCCTGCTTGAGGTCCTAATACATCTTCATACTCCCAGGGTGGATGGAGAGGAGAGAATTGTGAGCCTCGTTCATGATCACTTTGCGAAGTTCACCTTTGGGCACAAAAATACGATCCTCGAAGAAGAGAATATCCTTGTCATCAAGACGGTAGCACTTGTACTTGGGTTGACTCTTGGCAATCCCAATCTTCACCTTTTTCACCATAGCATCAAGAAGCTGGGCTTAGTGAATCTGGTCTTCCAAGGTAGGAGAGACTTGAAGGTTGGCGAGGAAACCCTGAGGAACAACTTGCAGGTTAAGTTTGCGGAAAGCTTCACAAAGCTCGGGTTGATAAGGCTTGAGAATCAGACTGTTGCAATAAGCCTTCCTACTCAATGCGTCAGCAATCACATTGGCCTTGCCTGGAGTATACTCGATACTCGGATTATACTCTTGAATCATTTCAACCCATCGAGTTTGCCTGAGGTTGAGATTAGGCTGAGTGAAGATGTACTTGAGACTCTTGTGATCAGTGAAGACGTCCACTTTTCTTCCCAATAGGAGATGTCTCCAAGTCAAAAGAGCATGCACAACTGCCACCAACTCGAGATCATGAGTGGGGTAGTTCTTCTCATTAGGCTTCAACTGGCGAGAGGTATAAGCAACAACTTTCTTCTCTTGCATCAACACTGCGCCAAGACCTTGGAGAGAGGCATCATAAAAGACCTCGTACGGTTTGGATTCATCAGGCGGAGTCAGAACTGGAGCAGTGATCAACTTCTCTTTCAAAGTGTTGAAAGCAATGTCACACTCCGGAGACCAAACGTACTTGACGTGCTTCTGGAGAAGATTTGAGAGAGGCTTCGCGATCTTAGAAAAGTTTTCAATGAATCTTCGGCAGTAGCTTGCGAGACCGAGGAAGCTACGGAGTTGCTTCACGTTCTGGGGAGGTTCCCAATTCACAATTGCAGACACCTTCTCAGGATTCACGGCAATGCCCTTGGCAGAGATGATATGACCAAGATAAAGAACCTCATCGAGCCAAAATTCGCACTTGGAGAACTTGGCGTAGAACTTGTGTTCCATGAGCTTATCGAGTACCAAACGCAAGTGCTTGGCATGATCTTCCTTGTTCTTTGAGAAAACCAGAATGTCGTCGAGATAGACCAAAACGAAGTCATTGGTGTAGGCGTTGAAGATGAAGTTCATCATGCGAGAGAAAGTCGGAGGAGCGTTGACGAGGCCAAAAGACATGACAGTGTACTCATATGAACCATAGCTTGTCCTGAAGGCCGTCTTGGGAATATCTTGCTCACGGACTCGAATCTGATGATAACCCATACGGAGATCAAGCTTGGAGAATACTTGGGCACCTTTGAGTTGTTCGAACAGCTCGTTGATGTTGGGAAGTGGGTATTTGTTCTTGGTAGTCTTCTTGTTCAATGGACGGTAATCAACACAAAGTCGGTCCGTTCCATCCTTCTTCTTCACAAAAAGAACACCACAACCCCACGGAGAAGAACTAGGCCGGATGAGACCCATTCTCTCTTGAATATCGAGTTGCTTCTTCAGCTCCTTCAACTCTTCAGGTCCGAGCTTGTAAGGACGCTTGCACACAGGTTCCGTACCGGGCTCAAGATCAATAACGAATTCAACTGCCGGTGCGGAGGCATTCCTGGAAGCTCTTCTGGAAAGACGTCTTGATAGTCGCAAACGACTGGAATTTGCGAGATGGCATCGAGTTCACCCTTCTCATTGAGAGAAAACAGACGGATGGTATCATCACGAGCGGCAAAGACAATTACATCCTCAGACGAATGAGTCAATTGAATCTGCCTGGCTGCACAATCAAGCTGAGCCTTGTGCTTAGAAAGCCAATCCATCCCGAGAATAAGATTAAGATCCGAGTTACCAAGAACCACCGGAGAAGAGAGAAACTTGCAGTCGCCCAACGTGATAGTAACATCCGGGGCGATAGCGCTTGCATTCATGAATTTAGCCGGAGAAACAACAGATAACTGTCTAGGCAAATCTTGTAAAGGCAACTCATGCTTAGAAACAAATGGTCTCAGATGAAACAATGCGATGCGCCCGTGTCAAAAAGAACTTTTGCAGGAACATCGTTAACAGAAAGGTTACCCATGATGACATCTGATGAATCCTCTGCCTGAGCTGCATTCATCAAGTTGACCTTGGCAGACTTGGGGTTATGCTTGACCACAGCTGTACTTGCCGATCTGACAGGAGGAGGAGGAGGAAGACGCCTCTGGTTGAAGCACTTGTTGGCATAGTGACCCTTCTGTTGGCACTTGTTGCACGTGACCTCTGAAAGCGGACGGTGATACGGAGCACTCGATCTTGGAGCTTGAGACAAAGTCTTGTTCTGAAAGCCAGGGTTGGGTGGGTGGGAAGATCCACTGCCATCTTTGCTCTTCTGCTGATACGGCTGACGGAACGGAGGAGGAGGAAGCCAATACTTCTGCTGCTTGGCCACTTGAGTAGAGGAAGAAGGAGTAACATCTCTGACTCGCTTCTTGGAAGCATCACACCTCAATTGAGCAGCCTCTTGCTTCAGTGCCATGTTGTAGAACTCATCGTACCTCAAGGGCTCAAAGAGAACAAGAGCTAGCTGAATTTCTTCTCTGAGACCACCCCTGAACTGGTATATCATGCTCTTCTCATCAGGGACGTCCTGCTTGGCAAAGCGGGCGAGCTTCTGGAACATCTTGTTGTAGTCATAGACAGACAAAGAGCCTTGCTTCAGGTTGCGGAATTCCTCACGCTTGCTTTCAACCACGCTCTGAGGGATATGGTGAGCTCGGAAATCTTGACGGAATTCATCCCAAGTGATCACACGTCCACCTCTGGAATCCTTGTATTGCTGGAACCATTCTGCAGCTTGATCTTTGAGTTGGAAAGAAGCGAACTTGACGAAATCTTCAGGCCTGACGTTACTGCACTCGAAATGCTTACACAGATCCACAAGCCAATCGCCAGCATCGGTTGCCTCAACACAATTGCTGAAAGTCTTTGGCCCATTAGCAAGGAACTGGTTGAGTGTAGCAAAGTGATTCTGATTGTTGCCTTGGTTCCCTTGGTTGCGCTCTTGAAGAATTTGCATGATCAACTATGTGTTTGCATTGGTTGCGGCCATCACAGCTTGCCATGCCTCCAGAGGAGGGGGAGGTGGTGGCGGTTCAGGATTCGGAGTCGTGCGCGTTGGAGGAGCCATCCTGAAGAGGTTGACATCCATTAGCACATCGATAGACAAATATTGAAGCTGAATCCAACGGAATGAAAATTGCAACATATAGTCTTCACATCCGAACAAAATGAACGAATGCATTCCTCTTGAAATGGTCACATATCCATAAATTGAGAAGCCACGTAGAATTAGGTAGAGAAATAAATCAACAAGGTACGGATCAAGAATGAATAATCGGTAAGAAATCCCAATCTCAAACCAATATCCGTGGAAGAAGAACTAGAGCTACTTGAATTCCCACCTATGAAACTCCCGAACCTTTCCGGTTATGCAATCAGGTGTTGGGGATACAGGGGAAGCATAATATGTCACCCAAATCTAGCAAATCCTACATCCAGCTGTATCCATCCTTCAACACATAACCGAGAAAAAACTTTGGAAACCATCTACCTCAACCTTCGAAAAGCATCCGTTATACAAGTTATGGCGATACTCCCGAACTCCCGCCCCAGTACTGGGTGGCGTCGAGGTTATCTCACCAACGAACTGCATAAAAGAGATTTTCGATGTCGGCGTACTAAACTCAGGTATTCCAGAACTGCAACGATAAAATTATGACGACAACACCTCAGAGCTCAACTCCCCGGGACACTTCCACAAAACCCCTGAAAGGAGGCACCAAGACAATGTTCTCATCATAAAACCATCGGAACGATTCCAAGATACCCGCGTGATCCTAAATTTTTTTAGTGAAATATGAGAAGAGAAGAGTCAAAACTCTACGTCAGGATGCCTTACCAGAGCGATGAGGAGACTGGGAAGTAAAAAGAATTCCTAACTCTCCGATATATAATTCCTAAATGACTCAAAACATTTTTCTAGACACAACTCGGCCACTAAAAATGATCAATCAGTGGGGGCTCCTAAGGTCGGGGAAGGCTCTGATTACCAACTTGTCACACCCTCGATGCGACTATATCTCCCACGTGTCGAGGCACGACTTAGAGGCATAATCGCATTGAAGGCATATGTCGCAAGTCAGGCAATCATCACAAACATCCCATGTAATATAGATAATAAAAAGGGATAACATAGTTGGCTTACACTCGCCACGTCAATCAAGTACATAAATAACATTACATCATCCAAACACTCATGGCCCGACTACGGCGCCAAAATAAAAGATAACCCAACCTGCGACACGGTCCCGATCACCCCCAACTGGGCACCACTACTGATCATCAGGAAAAGAAACATAGTATCGTTGAGAGTCCTCGTCGAACTCCCACTTGAGCTCGAGCGCGTTACCTAGAGCGGAATCATCAGGCCCTGCATCTGGTGTAATAGTAATATGTGAGCCACAGGGACTCAACAATCTCGCACCCTCGCGATCAAGACTATTTAAGCTTATAGGTAAGGCAAGGTAAATATGAGTGGAGCTACAGCAAGCGACTAGCGACTTTCGAAAGTTCAAATCCCTGCAGGGGAGTCCCAACTTAGCCCATGACAAGCTCTCACGGTCAACGAAGGAATAGACCTCCTCCCGAGACGTTCCGATCAGACTCGGTACCTCGGTTCTTCAAGACACTTCGACAGGTTAAAACAAGACCAGCAACACCGCCCGAATGTGCCGACAAATCCCGATAGGAGCTGCACATATCTCGTTCTCAGGGCACACTCAGATGAGCCAGACGCCAGGTAGGCCATCCCAGAGTTGCCCCTGGTAGCCCCGGACATCGCTCGGTTGGACCAACACTCAGAGGAGCACTGGCCCGGGGGGGCTAAAATAAGATGACCCTCGGGCTCCGGAAACCCAAGAGAAAAAGAGGCTAGGTGGCAAAAGGTAAGACCAAGGTTGGGCATTGCTGGAAAAGCTTTAATCAAGGCGAACTATCAAGGGGTTCCCATTATAACCCAACCGTGTAAGGAACGCAAAATCCGGGAACATAACACCGATATGACGGAAACTAGGGCGGCAAGAGTGGAACAAAACACTAGGCGAGAGGCCGAGCCTTCCACCCTTTACCAAGTATATAGATGCATAAATAGCAAGATAATATAATGATATCCCCACAAGTAAAAAAATGTTCCAACAAGGAACGGCCTTCAATCTTCACCTGCAACTAGCAACGCTATAAGAGGGGCTGAGCAAAGCGGTAACATAGCCAATCAATGGTTTGCTAGGACAAGGTGGGTTAGAGGTTTGACATGGCAATTTGGGAGGCTTGAAAGCAAATGGTAGGCATCGTAGCATTGGCATAGCAAAAGAGCGAGCAATCTAGCATAGCAAAGATAGTAGTGATTTCGAGGGTATGATCATCTTGCCTGCACAGTTGTCAGAGTTGACTGGATCCTCGAAAGCAAACTCAATGGGCTCCTCGTTAGCGAAATTGTCTCCTAGCTCTACCCAAACAAGACAAACAAGCAACAAGGACACAATCAACCACGTGCAAGGATCAAACAATAAGATGCAAGGATGACATGCTATGCGGGATGCATATGCACGATTTGACGAGGGATGCATGAACCTGGCCTCAACATGGAAATCCAAGTGTTCCACTGGAAATATGAGATGAAATCGCTTGAAAACGATATAAAGAACGTCGGAATCGGAGTTACGGTTTGGAAATGGCAAGCGATTCAAATATGACACCGGTCTGCGATTTGCAGCAAGTAGCCATCTAAATGCAATAAGATGAACATGCTACAGCACCCAAACATGACAACAAAATACATGGCAGGGATGCATTCAAGATGCTTAACAAAAATCTAGCACTGAGCCACGGCCAATTCATCCATTAACAGGTTCAAACAAGCATGGCAAAAATGCATATGGCAAACAGATCTCAGACTTGGTGAAATTAACACTTGTCTGGAATTTCAGATCAGGTAGCACTCTTCGGAGCAACAAAACTACATGCTACAGAACCTGAACATGGCAAGTAAATCATGGCATGGAGCTACTCAAAGAGCTTAACAAAAGTCCCTTAGTGACCTTGAGCCAAAAGGGATCACAAAATACAATTGCAAGCATGTGAACATGGCAAAAACATAATCAGATCACAGACTTAGTGAAAACTGGAGCATGCTGAAAACAGATATCAAGTAGGCATGTTTACGAGGTCGATGCACTCACTACGGAGCAAGACATGTAAAGCTAAGCATACATCTATCAAGAACACACAAAATTCAAGCTAGACATGGCAAGAACAAATAACATAGCATGCACGGATCAACTACAACAACATCGGCAAAATTGCAAACAAGTTGACAATCTGCCCAGTTTCACAAAGTAGCAAAAGTAGAGCTCGATTGACTCAAGATAGGGTGCTCCATAATTGCAAAAAAAGACATGGATGGATAGAGCACTACAAGATTAACAAAGCATCCTTACTGATCATCCTCAAAAGAGGCACGGATCACTAGGAAACAACATGAACATATGGCCATGTGAAATAAACAGGTCAAGGACTTAGTGGAATAGCTAAGTCCCTGAAATCAGCACTACCAAGTGCCTCACTTTGCAAGCTTGCACTAGTCACCACACACATCACAAAAATACATGGGTTGCACCTCTGGAGAGATGGCAAAACCCTTAACAAAACATATGTAGAGCTCATGGGCATATCATGCACACAATAATCATGGCAAAAATGACAAATATGCAAGAGTAGCAGATCTGACAATTATCTCAAGTAGCCCTCTTCTAACAGCATTTCGGGCATCAAGATGAACTCAAATGAAAATGATGCAATGGAATGAAATGATGTACTCTATGAGATGAACATTTTGATATGCTATATGCCAAAAACGGAGTTACAGATGCGGAGATATAGCATGACGAACAGGAGCACATGTATTAGAAATCTCAGGACTTAGAAGAAATTCGACCTAGGGTTTACTGCAGCTGCTAGATCTGGATCGCGGCGCGCCTAACGAGGTTCACCGGAAAACGGAGGTGACCGGAGCGGGATGACGGCGGCGAGGTGCTCCCGGGCCGGATCTCGCCGGATCCGGCCGGCGGGGAGCCGGAGAGGCGGCGGGGCGGCGGCCACGGCGCGGGGCAGCGCGGCGAAGCCGGCGCGGCGGCGGCGGTTGGTGGCGGCGGGCGCGTACGCGGCGGCGACGGCGGCCGGAGTCGGCGACGTGGGCGGCGGGCGCCGCGGCGACCCGGGGCGGCGGCCGGCTAGGAGGGAGGTGGCGGCGCGGTGAGGTCGCGGGGCGGCGCGCGTCTTCGGGCCGCGGGGGCCTCGCCTGGGCCGGGCGGGCCGGCGGCGGCGGGAGGTGGCGGCTGCCACGTGTCGGCGCGCGGATGGCTGGAGGCGGCGGGCGGACGCTGTCCGGCTCCGTCCGGACACGTCCGGCGGCGGCGGCGGATGGATCTAGTGTTTAGGGGGGAGGGGAGACCCGTGAATTTCGGAGGGGGGGTGATATTTATAGGCATAGAGGGAGCTAGGAGTGTCCAAATGAGGTGCGGTTTTCGGCCATGCGATCGTGATCAAACGCTCTAGATGATGGAGCAGGTTTAGGTGGGTTTTCGGCCAAATTGGAGGGGTGTTGGGCTGCAACACACACGAGGCCTTTTCGGTCCCTTGGTTAACCGTTGGAGTATCAAACGAAGTCCAAATGGTACGAAACTTAACAGGCGGTCTACTGGTAGTAAACCAAGGCCGCTTGACAAGTCTCGGTCCAATCCGGAAATGTTTAATCCCCACACACGAAAGAAAGCTAGAAATGACCACCGGAGGAGAACGAAGCGCCGGAATGCAAAACAGACAACGGGGAAAATGCTCGAATGCATGAGATGAACACGTGTACAAATGCAATGCACGTGATGATATGATATGAGATGCATGACAACGACAACAACACACGGAGACAAAAACCCGAACCCGAGAAAATAAAATAACTTAACGCCAGAAACGGCAAGAGTTGGAGTACAAATTGGGAAAGTCATATCCGGGGTGTGACATGTTCCGGGTGGCGTGAGTTGCGAAACTATTCCGCATTGTTTCAAATGTAGACCAAACTCGTAACTCAAATATTCTCCTCCATGATCAGATCGTAGAAACTTTTTTTCTTGTTACGATGATTTTCAACTTCACTATGAAATTCTTTGAACTTTTCAAATGTATCAAACTTATGTTTCATTAAGTAGATATACCCATATCTGCTTAAATCATCTGCGAAGGTGAGAAAATAACGATACCCGCCGCGAGCCTCAATATTCATAGGATCCACATACATCAGTATGTATGATCTCCAATAAATCAGTTGCTCGCTCCATAGTTCCAGAGAACGGCATTTTAGTCATCTTGCCCATGAGGCACGGTTCGCAATTACCAAGTGATTTATAATCAAGTGGTTCCAAAAGTTCATCAGTATGAAGTTTCTTCATGCGCTTTACACCGATATGACTTAAATGGCAGTGCCACAAATAAGTTGCACTATCATTATCAACTCTGCATCTTTTGGCTTCAACATTATGAATATGTGTATCACTACTATCGAGACTCGTCAAAAATAGACCACTCTTCAAGGGTGCATGACCATAAAAGATATTACTCATATAAATAGGACAACCATTATTCTCTGATTTAAATGAATAACCATCTTGCATCAAACAAGATCCAGATATAATGTTCATGCTCAACGCTGGCACCAAATAACAATTATTTAGGTCTAATACTAATCCTGAAGGTAGATGTAGAGGTAGCGTGCCGACGGCGATCATATCGACTTTGGAACCATTTCCCACGCGTATCGTCACCTCGTCCTTGGCCAGTGTTCGCTTAATCTGTACTCCCTGTTTTGAGTTGCAAATATTAGCAACAGAACCAGTATCAAATACCCAGGTGCTACTGCGAGCTCTGGTAAGGTACACATCAATAACATGTATATTATATATACCTTTGTTCACCTTGCCATCCTTCTTATCCGCCAAATACTTGGGGCAGTTCCGCTTCCAGTGACCAGTCTGCTTGCAGTAGAAGCACTCAGTCTCAGGCTTAGGTCCAGACTTGGGTTTCTTCTCTTGAGCAGCAACTTGCTTGCTGTTCTTCTTGAAGTTCCCCTTCTTCTTTCCTTTGCCCTTTTTTCTTGAAACTGGTGGTCTTATTGACCATCAACACTTGATGCTCCTTCTTGATTTCTACCTCCGCAGCCTTTAGCATTGCGAAGAGCTCGGGAATCGTCTTATCCATCCTGTTGGGGATATTACTGCTGGGCATAAACCGGCCTACCTGGGCCGGTTTAACTCCATCAGTAGTTCAAAGGTGTTAAAGCCCAAAGAGGCAGATAAAGGCCCAGGGCCCGTAGTCGGTTTACAACCTGTAGCCGTACATCAGCTTTGTGCATATACTTGTAATATAAGTTAGGAACAAGGAGAGAGACCAACCCGGATACGAGTATGAACCGGTGTTGGGACTCTCTGAACCGGCAGGCGTCACCCATGTATATAAGGGGACGACCCGGCGGCGGTTCAAGGACAACAGACGACAACTCGAGAGATAGGCGAAGCTTGTTTGCTCCCTAGTCATCGAAACACCATCAATTCCATCACAACTAGACGTAGGCTTTACCTTCCTCGAAGGGGCCGAACTAGTATAAACTCTCTTGCGTCCTTGTGTCCGCTTTAACCCCTTCAAGCTAACCCGTCGCGATGGCTCCACGACTAAGTCCTTTCTCTAGGACATCTGCCGTGACAAACCCGCGACAGTTGGCGCCCACCGTGGGGCCATCGCACGATGGTTTCCGGTTCTTGGAGGGCCGCTTTGAAGGACTCAAGGGGTATGCTGTAGGCCGGATGAGTAAAAGTCGTCGCGGCAAACTCTACATCGATGACGCAGGCTGGGGCCCCGAGGCCGGCTCAATTGAGTACGGGTACTGGGTCCCCTTTGGTAGCATTCACGTTTTCATTGGCAAGATCGTTGAACCGGGCCCTGAGTGTTGGAAATATGCCCTAGAGGCAATAATAAAGGCATTATTATTATATTTCCTTCTTCATGATAATTGTCTTTATTCATGCTATAATTGTGTTATCCGGAAATCGTAATACATGTGTGAATAATAGACACCAACATGTCCCTAGTAAGCCTCTAGTTGACTAGCTCGTTGATCAACAGATAGTCATGGTTTCCTGACTATGGACATTGGATGTCATTGATAACGAGATCACATCATTAGGAGAATGATGTGATGGACAAGACCCAATCCTAAACATAGCACAAGATCGTATAGTTCGTTTGCTAGAGTTTTCCAATGTCAAGTATCTTTTCCTTAGACCATGAGATCGTGTAACTCCCGGATACCGTAGGAGTGCTTTGGGTGTACCAAACGTCACAATGTAACTGGGTGACTATAAAGGTATACTACGGGTATCTCCGAAAGTGTCTGTTGGGTTGACACGGATCAAGACTGGGATTTGTCACTCCGTATGACGGAGAGGTATCACTGGGCCCACTCGGTAATGCATCATCATAATGAGCTCAAAGTGACCAAGTGTCTGGTCACGGGATCATGCATTATGGTACGAGTAAAGTGACTTGCCGGTAACGAGATTGAACGAGGTATTGGGATACCGTCGATCGGATCTCGGGCAAGTAACATACCGATTGACAAAGGGAATTGTATACGGGGTTGCTTGAATCCTCGACATCGTGGTTCATCCGATGAGATCATCGAGGAGCATGTGGGAGCCAACATGGGTATCCAGATCCCTCTGTTGGTTATTGACCGGAGAGCGATCTCGGTCATGTCTACATGTCTCCCGAACCCGTAGGGTCTACACACTTAAGGTTCGGTGACGCTAGGGTTGTAGGGATATGTATATGCAGTAACCCGAATGTTGTTCGGAGTCCCGGATGAGATCCCGGACATCAGAGGAGTTCCGGAATGGTCCGGAGGTAAAGAATTATATATAGGAAGTGCTATTTCGAGCATCGGGACAAGTTTCGGGGTCACCGGTATTGTACCGGGACCACCGGAAGGGTCCCGAGGGTCCACCGGGTGGGGCCAGCTGTCCCGGGGGGCCACATGGGCTGTAGGGGGTGCGCCTTGGCCTACATGGGCCAAGGGCACCAGCCCCTAGAGGCTCATGCGCCTAGGGTTTCAAGGAGGAAGAGTCCTAGGAGGGGAAGGCACCTCCTAGGTGCCTTGGGAAGGAGGGATTCCTCCCCTTGGCCGCACCCCCCTAGGAGATTGGATCTCCTAGGGCCGGCGCCCCCCCTTGGCCCTCCTATATATAGTGGGGAGATGGAGGACTTCTTACCTCTTGCCTTTGGTGCCTCCCTCTCCCTCTCCAATACCTCCTCCTCCTCCATAGTGCTTGGCGAAGCCCTGCCGGAGTACTGCAGCTCCATCACCACCACGCCGTCGTGCTGCTGCTGGAGCCATCTCCCTCAACCTCTCCTTCCTCCTTGCTGGATCAAGAAGAAGGAGACGTTACGCTGACCGTACGTGTGTTGAACGCGGAGGTGCCGTCCGTTCGGTGCTAGGATCTTCGGTGATTCGAATCACGTCGAGTACGACTCCGTCATCCCCGTTCTTTGAACGCTTCCGCTCGCGATCTACAAGGTACGTAGATGCATCTAATCACTCGTTGCTAGATGAACTCCTAGATGGATCTTGGTGAAACCGTAGGAAAATTTTTGTTTTCTGCTACGTTCTCCAACAGAGAGTCTCATATGTTGTCACTTCCATATACTAGTGGGAATTTTACGTTATAGAACTTGGCTTGTATATTCCAACGACGGGCTTCCTCAAATTGCCCTAGGTCTTCATGAGCAAGCAAGTTGGATGCACACCCACTAGTTTTTTTGTTGAGCTTTCATACATTTATAGCTATAGTGCATCCGTTGCATGGCAATCCCTACTCACTCACATTGATATCTATTGATGGGCATCTCCATAGCCCGTTGATATGCCTAGTTGATGTGAGACCATCTTCTTCTTTTTGTCTTCTCCACAACCATCATTCTATTCCACCTATAGGGCTATGTCCATGGCTCACGCTCATGTATTGCATGAAGATTGAAAAAGTTTTGAGAAAGTTAGAGTATGAAACAATTGCTTGGCTTGTCATCGGGATTGTGCACGATTTAAATACTTTGTATGGTGAAGATGAAGCATAGCCAGACTATATGATTTTGTAGGGATAACTTTCTTTGACCATGTTATTTTGAGAATACATAATTGCTTTGTTAGTATGCTTGAAGTATTATTATTTTCTATGTCAATATAAACTTTTGTCTTGAATCTTTCTAATCTAAATATTCATACCACAATTAGGAAGATTTGCATTGAAATTATGCCAAGTAGCACTCCGCATCAAAAATTCTCTTTTTATCATTTACCTACTCGAGGACGAGCAGGAATCTATAATTTTTGATTGCTCCATGCTATATTATCTACTGTTTTGGACTATATTGAGCTTTATTTTCCACTTTTATATTATTTTTGGGACTAACCTATTAACCGGAGGTCCAGCCCAAAATTGCTGTTTTTTGCCTCAGTGTTTCGAAGAAACGGAATATCAAATGGAGTCCAAACGGAATAAAATCTTCGGGAACATGATTTTCTCACCGAACGTGATCCAGAAGACTTGGACCCTGCTCCAAGGAACAAAAGAGGCGGTCACGAGGGTGGGGGCGCCCCCCTAGGGCGCGCCCCCCGCCTCGTGGGACCCTCATTGCTCCTCCGGCATACTTCTTCCTCCTATATATACACACGTGCCCTCAAACGATCAGAACAGGAGCCAAAAACCTAATTCCACCGCCGCAACTTTCTGTATCCACGAGATCCCATCTTGGGGCCTGTTCCGGAGCTCCGCCGGAAGAGGTCCGTCATCACGGAGGGCTTCTATATCATCATAGCCTCTCCGATGAAGTGTGAGTAGTTTACCTCAGACCTTCGGGTCCATAGTTAGTAGCTAGATGGCTTCTTCTCTCTCCTTGAATCTCAATACAAAGTTCTCCCCCTCTCTCGTGGAGATCTATTCGATGTAATCTTCTTTTTGCGGTGTGTTTGTTGAGATCGATGAATTGTGGGTTTATGATCAAGTCTATCTATGAATAATATTTGAATCTTCTCTGAATTCTTTTATGTATGATTGGTTATCTTTGCAAGTCTTTTCGAATTATCCGTTTGGTTTTGCCAACTAGATTGGTAGTTCTTGCCATGGGAGAAGTGTTTAGCTTTGGGTTCAATCGTGCGGTGTCCTTACCCAGTGACAGAAGGGGCAAGAAGGCACGTATTGTATTGTTGCCATCGAGGATAACAATATGGGGTTTATTTCATATTGCATGAATTTATCCCTCTACATCACGTCATCTTGCTTAAGGCGTTACTCTGTTTTTAACTTAATACTCTAGATGCATGCTGGATAGCGGTCGATGAGTGGAGCAATAGTAGTAGATGCAGAATCGTTTCGGTCTACTTGTCACGGACGTGATGCCTATATACATGATCATGCCTAGATATTCTCATAATTATGCACAATTCTATCAATTGCTCAACAGTAATTTGTTCACCCACCGTAGAATACTTATGCTCTTGAGAGAAGCCACTAGTGAAACCTATGGCCCCCGGGTCTATTCTCATCATATCAATCTCCATCACTTTTATATTGTTTTGCTATTTACTTTGCCTTTACTTTTTACTTTGCATCTTTATATCAAAAATACCAAAAATATTCTATCTATCAGATCTCACTCTCGTAAGTGACCGTGAAGGGCTTGACAACCCCTAATCGCGTTGGTTGCGAGTAGCTATCGCTTTGTGCAGGTACGAGGGACTTGAGCGTGGGCTCCTACTGGATTGATACCTTGGTTCTCAAAAACTGAGGAAAATACTTACGCTACTCTGCTGCATCATCCCTTCCTTTTTGGTGAAAACCAACGCAAGCTCAAGAGGTAGCAGAGGGGCAGATATAGTGGCTGGAGGAGGAAGAATGGCTAATTAAAAGTATAAGGTAAACACGATTGATATTGAATCAATAGAATATATAACAATTAACTAGTGTAGCGAAAAAGAATGAAAGGAGAGATTAACAAAAAAATCAAGCGAATCTTTTCGAAGAAAACTTAAAATCCAAACTCGTTGACAAATCCAGAGCAGTACAAACCAGATTCAGCCATCTCGTCGGCCGCACGCATCCAACCATAGGGCCCGCTACTGTACAGCCCTACCCAGCCCAAGTCGGTTTTCCCCAATCCAGTCATCTCGTCGGCCGCACGCATCCACCCCATCACCGCCGCCGTCTCGCGCCCGTCTCGTCCGGCTCGTCCCAACCTCGAGGCCACCCGCCGGCGACCGAGCGTCCATGACGGAGGAGCGCATTTCCAGGGCCTCAGACGAGCCCCCCACCGCGACCAAGCAGAGGTATGAGCTTCTTGTCCCCGCTACTTCTCCGATTTCCGAAGCTCCCGAACCCTGGAGATCCGTTCGGCGCCTAGCGCTGTTCCCCTCCTTCCACCGTCGGCCGCAAAAAAATTCGCGCCGCCCGTATTTCTCCATCGGAGGCCATAGTTGCGCGATGTGAGGGCTGGGCTGAAACGTGTGCGGTTGCCTGTCAGGAAGAAGAGGAAGTGGGATCAGCCCGCAGAGGACTTGGTCGCCGCGGCTGCGGCTGCTGCTGCTGCTGCGGGACTGCCCGTGTTGAACGTCGCAGCTCTGGCCGGCGTTCAATTCCCTGGCACTACTGCGTATCCTGCCGCCCCTTATGCTTTGCCGCC
Source organism: Triticum urartu (assembly GCF_003073215.2). Lineage (NCBI taxonomy): Eukaryota > Viridiplantae > Streptophyta > Magnoliopsida > Poales > Poaceae > Triticum > Triticum urartu. The sequence goes on from NC_053025.1 coordinate 524,078,176, forward strand.
GCAGCTCGCTCCATCGGTGCTTCAGAGTGCTGCTGCTGCGATTCAGAAATTAAGTCAGGTCTGTCTTCCATGATACAGTCCCCAGTCCCCATATGAGCAATCTAGTCTATGTATTATCTGGGCACACATATTTACTATCTAGTGTTTCTTGTCGCCTCAGGCAAAACTACCGGATGAGCTTATAGCACGAGAAGTTGTTATAAATGACGCTGATCCATCTGTGCGATATAAGCTCACGAAGCGGCAAACACAGGACGAGGTAAATCAGTAACCACGAAACAATCGTGACTGTGATGTTCTTCTTCTGTGAAAATCAGTTTCTTGACAATAAAGGTAATAACCGCTTGCTTGATACTCAACAGATTCAACGATGCACATGCACTGTCATCATTACAAGGTATCCTGACATGCACAATTGGTGTCCACTCATTATTGACTTGGGACGATGCCTTTCTGATATTTATTTGACCCGCCCAGGGGAAAATACCATCCTCCTAATGGACAGCCTGATGGTGAGAAGCCACTCTATCTACATATCTCTGCAGGATCTCAGGTAAATAATGCCCACACGATGATATCTTAAAGTTCCACTTCACTTCTTTGATTTTCTGTTATTCCTGGAGTAAACTTCAACTGCTTCGTAGTCTACCTTTCTGTGGGAAAGTTCTCTGGAAGCTGAAGAAATTACCATGTTGCAACCTTTACAGTCCAATACAATACTATTAATCACTGTTTCGAGGGGCTATATAATATCTGTTCAATCTTGTTGCAAGTTTGTAATTTATTCTCCACGTTCTGTTATGTCATTGTCTTTTTTTTTGTTTTGTGTCAAATTGGACTCAGTACGGACATGTTGATGGGTTACCATCATTTTGAAATTCGAAATTGTCAAGTTCAGATTGCCTGTTATTTGTTCAACTGTAAATGCTTTGCAAGGGTCAGGACTTAAGTTCATAACTGTCTGAATTCTGCTTAGTTAGGGCGCTCATATTATATGTCTTTTCGTGTTAATTGTCATGAAGCAGTAGTAGTGCCAATGGTAATATTTGAAGATAATATACTAGTTTTGTAACTTGTGGTGATGCGGGATGAACATGCCTGTGTTCTTGGCACAGTACACTCTATCTGTGTAATGACTTCCTCTATTCATTATATAAGTGTTATTATCATATTTTTCTGTTACTATAGAACTAAACAATTACAATGGCTTACACATAGCAGCATTTTTTAACTACTTTCTAGTTAGAGTTAGATAATGACAAACTAACCTTTTTCCCGCTTTAGCTAAAAGATACCGCTGAGCGCATTAAAGCAGTTGATCTTGCAGCCTCAATGATCGAGGACATCTTGAAACATGGCCAAATGCCAGAAGCCACATCAGCCAATTTCCCTTCTATCCAGAGCAACAGACAGGTCTCTCCTTCATATCTCAGTCTGCTTAACTTGATAATTTAGTGGACGGAAAACACCTAATAGAACAGTACATCGTGCGTTATTTACGGCATTTGTTAGTACTCGGTCTAATTATTTTCTGAACTCATCCTTTGTCCGCATTTATGTCGATTTGTATTGATAGAATGCAAGTGTTGGCATAACATTAAATACTCAGATATATGGATGATGCTTGTTACAATGTTTGCTGAGTAAATGTAAGTATGTAAATCATTTCCAGTGTTGATTTTTCGGGTATGTGCCGATAATAGATCTTCTGATTAGGAAAACACAGCTTAAGAAGTTATGCAGCTAAATACTTACAAAGATTGCATCATTTGGGGAAATATCGCTCTATGGCCTTTCATTGGCTCCTTTTGCTGGAAAAGGATGCATCGTGCAAATGAAAAAAATACCAAGAAAAAATTGATAAGCTGTGAAAGTATATGTGATAATAACGGTAGCCATAAAATAAAGAAAAGCGTTGATCCTTCATCGAAATTGTGGCACTGCTGTTTAGGTTACATTCAGAGAGGGAGGATGGAAATCTCGTTAAGTAATTCTTCATTCATTAGACTTTATGACTTCCAAGCCAATGTATATTGATTGTATAAAGGGAAAATATGTTAGAACAATCGCGAAAGGAGCAACTAGAAGCACAAAACATTTTGAATTAATTCACAATGACATTTTGAATTGATGATGTCCAGAAGGCGATTAAAGAGAAGAAAGATTGCTTCAAACGCCTATACCTGGATAGGAGTGCAGACAACATAGAGAAGTACAAGATGGCGAAGAAGGCCGCAAAGCGAGCTGTTGGTGAAGCAAGGGGTCGGGCATATGAGGACCTCTACCAACGGTTAGGCATGAAGGAAGGTGAAAGGGACATCTATAAGATGGCCAAGATCCGAGAGAGGAAGACGAGGGATATTGGCCAAGTCAAATGCATCAAGGACGGAGCAGGCCAACTCTTGGTGAAGGACGAGGAGATTAAGCATAGATGGCGGGAGTACTTCGACAAGCTGTTCAATGGGGAGAATGAGAGTTCTACCATTGAACTGGACGACTCCTTTGATGAGACCAGCATGCGTTTTGTGCGGCGAATCCAAGAGTCTGAGGTCAAGGAGGCTTTAAAAAGGATGAAAGGAGGCAAGGCGATGGGCCCTGATTGTATCCCCATTGAGGTGTGGAAAGGTCTCGGGGACATAGCGATAGTATGGCTAACCAAGCTTTTCAACCTCATTTTTCGGGCAAACAAGATGCCAGAAGAATGGAGAAGGAGTATATTAGTACCAATCTTCAAGAACAAGGGGGATGTTTAGAATTGTACTAATTACCGTGGAATTAAGCTGATGAGCCATACAATGAAGCTATGGGAGAGAGTCATTGAGCACCGCTTAAGAAGAATGACAAGCGTGACCAAAAATCAGTTTGGTTTCATGCCTGGGAGGTCGACCATGGAAGCCATTTTCTTGGTACGACAACTTATGGAGAGATATAGGGAGCAAAAGGACTTGCATATGGTGTTCATTGACTTGGAGAAGGCCTATGATAAGATACCGCGGAATGTCATGTGGTGGGCCTTGGAGAAACACAAAGTCCCAGCAAAGTACATTACCCTCATCAAGGACATGTACGATAATGTTGTGACAAGTGTTCGAACAAGTGATGTCGACACTGATGACTTCCCGATTAAGATAGGACTGCATCAGGGGTCAGCTTTGAGCCCTTATCTTTTTGCATTGGTGATGGATGAGGTCACAAGGGATATACAAGGAGATATCCCATGGTGTATGCTCTTTGCGGATGATGTGGTGCTAGTTGACGATAGTCGGACGGGGGTAAATAGGAAGTTAGAGTTATGGAGACAAACCTTGGAATCGAAAGGGTTTAGGCTTAGTAGAACTAAAACCGAGTACATGATGTGCGGTTTCAGTACTGCTAGGTGTGAGGAGGAGGTTAGCCTTGATGGCCAGGTGGTACCTCAGAAGGACACCTTTCGGTATTTGGGGTCAATGCTGCAGGAGGATGGGGGTATTGATGAAGATGTGAACCATCGAATCAAAGCCGGATGGATGAAGTGGCGCCAAGCTTCTGGCATTCTCTGTGACAAGAGAGTGCCACAAAAGCTAAAAGGCAAGTTCTACAGGACGGCGGTTCGACCCGCAATGTTGTATGGCGCTGAGTGTTGGCTGACTAAAAGGCGACATGTTCAACAGTTAGGTGTGGCGGAGATGCGTATGTTGAGATGGATGTGTGGCCACACGAGGAAGGATCGAGTCCGGAATGATGATATACGAGATAGAGTTGGGGTAGCACCAATTGAAGAGAAGCTTGTCCAACATCGTCTGAGATGGTTTGGGCATATTCAGCGCAGGCCTCCAGAAGCTCCGGTGCATAGTGGACGGCTAAAGCGTGCGGAGAATGTCAAGAGAGGGCGGGGTAGACCGAATTTGACATGGGAGGAGTCCGTTAAGAGAGACCTGAAGGATTGGAGTATCACCAAAGAGCTAGCTATGGACAGGGGTGCGTGGAAGCTTGCTATCCATGTGCTAGAGCCATGAGTTGGTTGCGAGATCTTATGGGTTTCACCTCTAGCCTACCCCAACTTGTTTGGGACTAAAGGCTTTGTTGTTGTTGTTGTTTCACAATGACATCTGTGGTACTTTTCCCGTGAAATATGCGGATGGATTCGACGCTTTGTCACTTTCATGGATGACTTCATACATTTATCCCATCCATGATTCTGAAGCACCCGAAAAATTTGATGTATTAAAGGCTTAGGTTAGGATCAGATCCCTAACCTTTACAACTAACAGACCAGAACCTTCCCATAGCACTGTCCTAGATTTAGGATCTTTTCATGGCACAGTTCAAGTCTTCCCTTCTTTTTTGGAGGCGAGAATCAGCTGTAAAATAGTTATGGTATTACTATGTAATAAAATTTTCCTTACTAGATTAACACCTTCCTTCTTATTTCACAGGCTGTTCCTTTTAGCGCCTCAATCTTTTTGGGTTTTGACGCAGATCCATCATTGAACGTTGCAGCTCGCATCCGTGGACCAAATGTATGTTCTTGGAAAACGATAAGCGACACTGGTTAAATTTAATCATGTTATTCTTGATATCCCTCCTCTTTTATTTGTCAATAGTCTTGTTTTATTTCCTCTTTGTTGAAAAAAGAACTAATTGTGAATGCTTTCTCTGACATCCCAATCTGGATGGGAAAAACTGTTCTTGTTCTGCTGGTGCTTCTGATTTGTTTATGCAGGATCAGTACATAAATCACATTATGAATGAAACAGGGGTCACTGTTGTACTAAGAGGAAAAGATTCAGGGAACCTTGGCAATTGTCATGCTGAAGGTTGGTGATTTGTAGTAGCTTCTGGAAATTTGTATCTTGCAAGCCTGTATTTATCTCGTAATGTCTATTGCAGCATCACAGCAACCTCTGCACATACACCTATCAGGTGTGCATTTGAAGAGCCTAGAAGCTGCAAAGGTTTTAGCAGAAAACCTTCTAGATACAATAGCAGCGGAACTTGGCGCTTCCAGGTCTGTATATTTTGACCAGGTTTAATCCCCTTAATAGTTTTATTTGTTTCTCTGGCTACATCAGAACAATTTTGCATTCTATTTCTACCAAACCAATGGGATCGATTTGCTGACTAGCATAATGCAATAATATTCATACTTTACTGTACTTATATGCTATGATTAATGACTAACTCACTTGTGATTCTGTTAGTTTATCCTTTGGAATACTGTAAGAATATGACTATTAATGTACTTGTACCAGTTAACACAGTATCTAGCTTACCACATCAGCGAAGCAAGAAATTAGAAATGTCTTGGCATATATTCTCACTATGTTTTTTGTATGACAGAATTTCTTCTTCAAAAGTATATGGTGCTGTTCCACCTCCTCAGCAACTGTTGACTGGTGTGCACACCTCGGGAACATCAGACATGTGTGTGTCAACTGGAGCATCACATTCCTTTGCCCCTACTGGAGTTACTTCTCCCATAGCTGCCCCTTCAGTGACACTTCAATCTGGGGCGCCAACTTATTCCGGGATTCTCCCACCCAGTAACCTGATCTATCCTAGTCAAGCAGCAAATCATGGGGCTTTTTACAATGGCTATGGAGACATCTATCCCCAGGCAACTCCATTGCAGCAGGTGGCATTAACACTCAAGCATGCTTCATCTTCGACAACTCAGGTTATTCCAGTGGCATCCACATCAACAAGCATGACGACAAGTGTGAACACAAGTACAAAGTTGGAGGCAGATAAACGCTCACAGAGGAGGAAATTCCAGGAACTGCCAACAGCAGATCTTCAGGTGCGGATTATTTGAACTAATTCAACTGCTACATCTTGGACTTGATATTTGATCACAGCTACACTCTTCCCAAGCCAATCTCTTGCAGCCTTCAGTCTACCCCTCAGAAAAATTCCCCATCCATCATTCACCCCCACTGCTCGCCCCCTTCCTCTCCATGTCTATCCCCACATTACCACCCTAGTTGAACTGTTCTCAGTGGCTCACCTTTTCCAGCTTACCTTGTGCCATCTTTGATAAGATCACTATCTGATGTCTTATCTACACGAATTCAAGGCAAATATTGCTAGTGGAGAACCCGTATGAATTTTGTTTGTTGTATATCTTGATTTTATGAAATCTTTATCAAATCTTTGCATCATCCTAATCTTAAATGTGATTTCAGCATGTTATATTAAGAAAGTGATGTTAACATTGTAGCACCTACAGAGTTTAAACTAGAGACACACTTTTGATTATTAAGGAGTTTCTGGTGCAAAATAGCAATGTTCTGCAGTTTGCCATAGGATATTGTATCTGATAACACTGACCACACTTGAATAGTTTGAAAACTTTGAAAATAACAATAGCACTTCATGTTATATTTGTCTTGTTTTAAACTGGAAAAGGACCACACAAATAGATTTGTGAAATTTGCTTTTTCATTAAGCAATTTCAGTTCCTGCAATGTAGGGGAACTTTACATTTCATATAGCTAAAAACTATTGTAACTTGTAAGTTGATGACTGCCAGATTCACATATTCATTTTTTTGGACCGTCTTATCTGCTTCTAACATATAATTTCATTCCAGGTATTTTCTCTGACCATGTCTGAAGCTCGCAGGGTGGTAATAGATCTATATGTGTTCTTTTTTCCTACAGGGTTTATTCCAAGTTGGAGTTTGCAATCGCGATGGTGTTTTGCTGATAAGATATGCAGGGTTATTCTGCTTGTAATTGGATGATTACTTCTATTTTCTTGTTGCTAATGCAAAGTACCCTTGTTTTCAATCTGTTGCTGCCAGCATGCAGACTTCATTAAATGACAATTAACATTGCTACCATACGCTTCAGCAAATGACTATTAACATCGCTAGCAATATGGCATTCTTGGCTGATACAGTTTTCTTAATAGGTATTGGTATTAATCTGGTTAAGCCCCACTTTATTCCTCTGAGAAAATGCCTACAGTTCTGCATTTAGAAAACTTGCTCGCTTAGTCACAGTATATAATAACTAGTACAAATTTTACTATTTTTTGTTTAGAACGAAATGGCTTTATTAGACACTTATAGGGAAGCTTTCCTTATTTTCTTAGTTGTACAAACATTGCCGTTCCCAACTTGCTAAGTCGGCATGATTAATGGTTTTCCATATGTCATGTTTACCTGTACTGCAATTCGATATAATTCATGTATTTATGCACTGGTGGTGCTGTTTGTGGACAGTAGTTGCTGATTTCATCCTTCTTTTGCATTTTACCATTAATATGCTTTAATTTAATTCAATGCAAAGGAATTTGATGGGAAAGTGTTTTTGTTTCATGTTTCCAGAACTCACAACAGGGGTCCAAATTTGTTAAGACAGGTTTAGATGATCTAGGTAAAATGAACAGTTCATCGGTTGCAGCTACAATGAAAGTTCAGCCTGGATCAAATAGGATACTTCCACAAGATCCACATCCATCTCATCCATCTGTATACACTAGCATGCCGCCACCACCACCACCCAAGAACATGTCACTGCCATATCCCAATAGCATGCCACCGCCACCGCCCAGGAGCATGCCTCCGCCACCACCTAAGTTCCCTTCAAATGAAGTGTTAAGAAATGAGAACAGGCATTCAGCTGTAAAGGAGCTGCTGGCGCCTCCGAGATCGAGTTCTGCTGCACCACCTCCGAAGGAGCCTAAAGAGGAAAAGCCAAGCAGTGCATCTGTTTCCGGTAATAGAGGAGAACCATGATATAACCTTTTGTATATAGAGCTAATCTAACTTCTGTAAGCTTATATTATCTCTGCATCCATTTTCAGATACTCTGCTGAAGCTTATGGACTACGGGGATGATGATGAAGAGGACGACGACTAGCGTGCCTGGAGGGAATACAGCTCCCAGTTCAGGGCAGAAGCCGTTTTGGTCTGTGCGAGAATGAGCGTGTAATGTAACTGTACTGTGGGTAACACTAGTGCGGTGAATTGGAAATGCAGGTAGACAGCTTAATTACCTGTCCTGATGCATTTTCTCAACGCAACAAGTCGTTGAGCTTGTCATTTTGTATCAGTGTTATCAGGTCAGCAGATACCCCTGATCTGGATACACGTGATTTTCCCATCTGAAGTGCAGTCAGTAATGAGCATGGTTCCTTGAGTATTCTTTCAATATGTTTATATGTGTTTAGGTGCTGTTAGCATTGTACTACTCCCTCCGTTCTAAATTATTTGTCTTGGATTTGTCTAGATACGGATGTATCTAGACTCATTTTAGTGCTAGATACATCCGTATCTAGACAAATCTAAGACAAGTAATTCGGAACGAAGGAAATACCTTTTTATAAACTGTGTACAATCAAATACTCCCTCCGTTTCAAAATAGATGACTCAACTTTGTAGTAAAGTCATCTATTTTGAAACGGAGGGAGTATAATATAATCTATTCACACACGACGGCGGCCTTACAGCTGCATAAAGCCTCTGTTTGCCGTTTGGAATACGAGTTTGGTACGACACGAAACAGTTCAGTTCCAAGACGGATAAAGAAAGTTTTACGCGACCCTGAACACATGGCACGGCACCTGAGCGTTGTTCTCATCTTTACCTCTCTTCTTCCTTTTGTGAACGTCTGAACTTTCTTTTGTCTATGGCTTAGCTTAGACGTCACTCGTTCCTCGGGCCATCTGCTGATATTCTGCTCCATAAAACTATTGACTCCCTTCCCCTATTAGTATCATCAGTATATATATTTATAGTGTGCTGCTGTGGTCTGTGAGCTCTAGGGATGAAGTCGCCGCCGGGAACGACGATGGTGGCGGCGCTGGTGCATCTGCTGGCCGCCTTCAGCGCCGCCGTGTTGGCCGCTGCCGGCGGCGAGCAGCCGCTGTCGAAGATCGGCATCCACCGGGCCACCTTGGCGATCCATCCGGGCGCCTCCGTCGACGTCTCGCCGCTGCTCCTCGGCCTGCAGGTGAGCTTTCCCCACCATCGTTCCTTCTTCCCGCCCCGCGAGCACCATGCGCATGAGGTCCAGAGCTTGAGCATTTTGGTCCCATCTAGAATTAAATTTGGTCAATCAGTATCAGTACCAGTACGACTGTAGCTGCTGATAGATAGAGAACCAAAGGGTCACATTTGACTGAAGCAGTCGATACACTGTCAGATTAATCGGCTGCACCACATTTGTTACAGGGGCAGGACCAAGAATGGGTGACCATCGGATTTAACAACCCCAAGCCATCCAAGGATGACTGGATTGGGGTCTTTTCCCCTGCTAATTTCAGGTAAGATGCACACCTTGACCATGATTTGCCCTTGTGTGACAGTTTATTCTTCTCCGCTTCTCGTTGCTGAATTGAAGGGCTTCATTAAGAGAGCAGAAAAGTTTGATGGATTGGACACTGGCTTACTCACAGATTCGTTTTGCTGTATTTATCAGTGACTCCATTTGCCCGTCGGAGAACCAATGGGTCGAGGCCCCTCTTTTGTGCACGGCTCCTATTAAGGTTGGTGTCATTCTCCGCGATTCTTCCTCCGTGTGTGACCTCGGAACATTTTTAACATATGCTGAATAATGAGGTATCATCTTTGGCAGTTCCAATATGCAAACTATACGACGTCCGACTATGCGAAGACCGGAAAGGGGTCCTTGAGGCTTCAGATAATTAATCAGAGGAGTGATATATCATTCGCATTGTTTTCTGGAGGACTCTCAAATGTAAGTACGAATGCTCCTTGTTTGTTCATATCGGAGCTCAGCTCACTACGCTGAACCACAGGGTGTTGGAAGTTGGAACTGAACATCGTTCATTTTTTTTTTCTGGGGGAAAGAGTTGAAGAGTGATCACTCTGATTTTGTGCATGGTAGATTGATAGCCAATGCTGTTTTTCTTTTCTTAGACCATGACAGTTAATGCCGTTTCAGCTGAGATACACTGGAGTAATATTTATTTTAGCCTTCTCATTTTTTATTAGTGCCGTGACTTTTAAATAGTGCTTGCTCTAACATGGCTACTTGCATCTTTTCTATATAATATAACAGCCGAAGCTTATCACACGTTCAAATAGCATAACTTTCGCAAACCCGAAGGCTCCTGTGTACCCACGCTTGGCACAAGGAAAGTCCTGGGATGAAGTAAGTACCATTTCCTTAAATATTTCATTAATGAATGGGTATAAACTGAACATTGTATATTGTGACATAAGGAGGAAAAAAACACCAAATGCAAATAGATGAGAAATCTAGCTTATTACTTTCACCGTTTCTGTAACAAAAGCTATACACAAAGGAGCTGGAATTTCAGAGCGACTGAAACAGGAATTTAATGTCTTTCAGATAGTTCTCATTTAGGGTAGTACTTGTAGGTTTTATGTTCAGAATTGTTCTTTGTCTTCAAAGTTTCTTGAAGAAATATGTTCCTAGCGCTTCTGTAAATTATACTGTACCATATTTTCAGAGTTTCTTGATTGATGTTAAATGACTTGATGCTAGATGACAGTGACATGGACAAGTGGATATAGTACGAAGGAGGCTACACCGTTTGTTGAATGGGGCATACAAGGGCAAATCCAAATCCTTTCTCCTGCAGGCACCCTTACGTTCAGTCGCGACACTATGTGTGGTCAGTAACTCTTACCATGTATAACGGAACTAACATCTTTATAAGGTCTGAAACAAAACAGAAAATTGTATTGAAAGAAGATTATAATTGCCGAACAGTTCTTATTGTATATAGCATGGCAGAGTTCTGAATGAAGCACGATTAACACGTACCTTCTGATTAAGCCCATAAGGCATATGACATAGTGTTTTATTATGATTTTACAACAGGCCCACCTGCTAGGACAGTTGGATGGCGCGATCCTGGTTTCATACATACAAGCTTCCTCAAGGACCTATGGCCTAATCTTAAGTAAATTAGTGTTCATAAGCTTGGTCTATTTGCACATGTGCTCCTAGTATTAGCTATTCAATTGTACAAGTGCAAGCACCTCGGAGATTTATAGGCGAGTGCAAATTTCAGGTACACGTACAGGATTGGCCATCGGCTATTCAATGGTCAAATTGTTTGGGGACGTCAGAATAGCTTCAAAGCACCTCCCTATCCTGGGGAGGATTCTTTGCAACGTGTTGTCATATTTGGAGATTTGGGCAAGGTGAGTTCTGTGCCACTTCACCAGTATGATTTCTGCGATTTTAAAATAAATTAAAAGCTGTAAGAGCATGGGGCAGAATTATTAGATTACTGATTAGCCTATGGAAGTATTTCATGGCAGAAGCCATTTTAGCATATGTTGATTTCTGGTCCGTCTTATCTGCACTCGAGTTGAACTATGAATATATAAGTATATAACGAAAGAATGTGCGTTTTATTGTTGTTAAGAGTACCAATCCTTTTTGTCACAGCATCCATGCTGTACTTTCAGTTAGGCTTAGCAAAAACCTGTTTTCTTAAGTTTTACCATGTTGAGTTAAAGTAACAAGTACTAAAAAGTAAAATAAGAACATTAATTGTGTTCTACTTTTCGTAAAATACAAGAGAAATTTGTTAGGAGGAAATAGACGAGCTTATTTTTTCTGCCTGGCTTCAAAACTGGCAATTGAACTCTTTGCTCAGGCCGAGATTGATGGCTCAAACGAATACAATGACTTTGAGCGTGGTTCAATCAACACAACTTACCAGCTAGTTAAGGACTTGAAGAATATCGATATGGTGATGCATATCGGAGACATCTGCTACGCCAGTGGTTATCTGTCACAGTGGGATCAGTTCACTGCACAGGTTGAACCCATTGCTTCTACAGTACCTTACATGGTGGCAAGGTACTCCAACTTAGTGACAATAGAAAATGGGGTAAACACAAGATGGAGCAAAGTAGGCTCTGTTCTTCTCTGATGATATTGATGATTTGTCATTTGCAGCGGTAACCACGAAAGAGACTGGCCTGGATCAGGATCCTTTTATGGGACTCTGGACTCGGGCGGTGAATGCGGCGTGCCAGCTCAGAACATGTTCTATGTGCCAGCAGAGAACCGTGAGCAGTTCTGGTAGGCTGGCATTTCCTTCCTTTCTGAATTTGTTCAGGATATGACATGAAACCTGAACATGTCTCCAATCACATTTGAATCTCTTCTCATACAGTCAGCACTCATGATCATCGATCCTTCCTTCGACCTTCTGTGTAGGTACTCGACGGACTACGGGATGTTCCGGTTCTGCGTAGCCAACACGGAGCTGGACTGGCGGCCAGGCACCGAGCAGTACAAGTTCATCGAGCACTGCTTGTCGTCCGTGGACCGGCAGAAGCAGCCGTGGCTCATCTTCCTCGCCCACCGCGTCCTGGGCTACTCGTCGGCCACCTTCTACGGCGCCGAAGGGACGACGGAGGAGCCCATGGGGAGGGAGAGCCTCCAGCTCCTCTGGCAGAAGTACAGGGTCGACATCGCCATGTACGGCCACGTCCACGGCTACGAGCGAACGTGCCCAGTCTACGAGGTACGCAGCTAGCCCCTGCCTCTGCCTCTGTCCATGGCTGTGGCCGTGGTGTCCTCACGCTAGCTCACGGCAGGGGTCTTTGTGAGAATGCAGAACGTGTGCGTGGCCAAGGGGTCGGACCGGTACAGCGGCGCGTTCACGGCGACGACGCACGTGGTGGTGGGCGGCGGCGGGGCGAGCCTGGCGGAGTACACGGCGGAGCGGGCGCGGTGGAGCCACGCGCAGGACCTGGACTACGGGTTCGCCAAGCTGACGGCCTTCAACCACACGACGCTGCTCATGGAGTACAAGCGGAGCAGGGACGGCAGCGTGCGCGACAGCTTCACCGTCTCGCGCGACTACCGCGACGTCCTTGCCTGCGGCGTCGACAACTGCGCCAGCACCACCATGGCGTCCTAGAGCGCCGCTCTTTTCGCTGCGGCTCGGCTCTGTTGTTGTTGTTGGATCGATGGATGCAATTTTGTTCTCGTGATGATACTTGGATAGATATGCAGTGTTCAGTTCATAGATGACTGAGAAACCCATGCAGAGGCGTTTCGAGTTTCGATATTTTCTTGAAGTGTTTCCATATTTAAAAAAAATCCCTTATTAAAAATGAACTAAAATAAAAGTGTTCATGAATTAATTTTTTTTTGACATGTTTTCATATCCCTGATTAAAGAAAACATTAAACACATTCCATCATACAAAACAATGTTCGTGGATTTAAAAAAAGTTCCAAGTTTCAAAACACGTTCATTAATTTTAAAAACGTTCCTGAACTATAAAAATGTTCCCAACTAGAGCATTGGTGAATTTTCAAAAAGGTTTCCGAATTTAAAACATGTTCACAAATTTGAAAAATACTCCCATATTTCATAAATGTTTCACGGATTTGTTAATTTTCCTCGGATTCCAAAAAAATTCAACATTATAAAAATGGAATAAGAATAAAATCCTGTAAAATCAACAAAGAAAAGACACAGTATAATTCTCCATGGAAAGTTCTAGACCATACGAACACCGGTGGGAAAAGACATAAGAAAAGCCGGAAATGGGCCAGCCCATTGAGAGTGTGCCAGCGCTCGGGGTGCATTTATGTATCAACCCAAAATAACTAACTAATTATGGTGTACTTTTTGCAAAGGTTACTCCCACCTCTTCAGATTGGGACAAATGATGCACATATAGTGCGCCTTCACGAGAAGGGAAAAGACATAAGAAAAGCCGGAAATGGGCCAGCCCATTGAGAGTGTGCCAGCGCTCGGGGTGCATTTATGTATCAACCCGAAATAACTAACTAATTATGGTGTACTTTTTGCAAAGGTTACTCCCACCTCTTCAGATGAGACAAATGATGCACATATAGTGCGCCTTCACGAGAAGGAAATCCGTGTCTCGCGCGAAAGAAAAAAAATGTGTTTTTTTCTTTTTCGAGAGGCATAGTTGAAATAAATCCGTGTCTTTCGCGAAGAACACACACACATACATTTTTTTCCTTATTTTCAAGAGGCACAACTCCGCCTCTCGCGGAAAAAACAAAAAACGAAAAAACTCTTTTCTCCTTTCTCCGAGAGGCACAACTCACGTAATCAAAATCTGTACCTTGACGAGAAGTAAATATGTGCCTCTCGTGGTTGCCAAAACATTTTCCCCTTTTTCTGAGAGGCACAACTCGCGAGAGCAAATATGTGTTTCTCGCAGGAAAAAGAAAGAAAACATGTTTTTTCGTGCAAAATTGTTTTTCTCCAGAACCTAAGAAAAACTGGGAGGAAACTGGAAAAGCTGAAAAAACAAAAAATCATCTAAAAGCTAAAAACACGTACAGAAAAATAAATAAGTAAAATTCATAGATCGCGTCCAGCACGCGACACGTGGCGACGACTGAGAGCGCACCAAGTGGCATGCCCCAGCCAACCAAAAGTGACCCTTACAAAGGCTCCCAAAGGAGTACTCGTCGATTAATTGCTCTCGTATCCACCGCGCTGTCACAAAAGAAAAACATGTATCGCCCGCGGGTCAATCCCATTTTACGCCCGCAGGCGGCAAATAGTCATGGCTTCGCTGAAGCAAGCCTTCAGTTGGGCTGGCCCACGTACATGTTCATGCGATGTTTTCATTCGCTGCTGTTTCCTGCGGGTTTTTGTTCTGTGGGTTTTCACTTCCGTTTTTTTCACCATTTGTCCAGATTTTAGTCTAGTTATTCTGGTTTTTTGTTTTTATATTTATTCTCAGTTTTTTCCTTTTACGTTTCTATTTCTGCTCCTATTTTTTCTTTCCTTTCTTTGTATATTCTCTATCTCTATCTATCTACAATTATACTACTCCCTCCGTTCCTAAATATTTGTCTTTCTAGACATTTCAAATTACTATTACATGCGGATGCATGTAGACATATTTTAGAGTGTAGATTCACTCATTTTGCTCCGTATGTAGTCATTTGTTGAAATGCCTAGAAAGACAAGTATTTAGGAACGGAGGGAGTACTTAAGAAACACATTAGTATGGGCAGGCAAAACACATGCAAACGTAATAAAATATATTAAAATTTCATGGTGCACTATGAATATATTAATGATAGATTAAGAAAATGTTCACGTTTTATCATGAAAAACTCCACCCTGCATTGCAAAAATGTTCATCGTGTGTTACAAAAATGTTCATCATATACTACAGAATGTTCATTGTGTATTTGAAATCTGTTCATCCCATATTATGAAAAAAAAATTGACCTGTGTTGCGAATGTTCATTGTGTATTTCAAATTTGTTCAACGTTTTTAACAAAAGAAGTTCACTGTTTTTTTAACTTTGTTTCCACGAGAATGACAAATTTGCTTCATGTGAAGGCACAAATTTGCTTCCACGGAAAGCACAGTTGTGCTTCTCAAAAAGGAAAAAGATCTTCGCTTCCATGACAAGCACAGATTTGCTTTCGCGAGAAGCACAATGCTTCCACAAGAAGCACAAATTTGTTTCTCGTGCAGACAAAGATTTGCTTCCGCGAGTTGTGTTTCTTGAAAAGGCGAAAAGGTGGGAAGAAAAACCGTGCTTCCGGCTTTGTCTTTGTCTTCCATTTTTGTCATTCATTGGTTTGGTTGACTTTTTTTAATCATTTTTTCAAAAAAAAAATCTTGGTGTCCCTTTTTTGTGATCCTTTTTCGTTGAAACTTATTAACATGGAATCTAGTTTCAAAGATCTTGATGCAAGAAATCCAACGGTAAAAACGGTTTGGGATTTGGACGCATGATTCAAGATATAAAACGTTATGAATGAACGAATAAACCAAAAAAAGGGAGAACTTCTAGATTGCGACAAATGACTAAAATGGAGTGTCTCACTTGTCAACGCATGAGAAGGTGAGAGTGACCTTTGTAAGAGGCAACCCTTCACTAATGATTTCGGTCCTATAGGGACTCTCTCTACCGCGTTACTTGTGGAATAGGAAACACACCCTCGCCATACAGTAGGGGCCGTGATGTTGAACAAGCATGCAGCCTGCAACATGAATGGGCCGGCCAAACTCGGGCCTCCCCAAGTATTTCCTTTTTTTGTGACGTTTTGTTGTGATTTTCAGTTTTGATGTTTATTTTTCTTTTTCAGTTTTTCACTTTCACCCTTTAAAAACATTTATATAATTTAATAATATATTTTTTAAAATTCGTAAACATTCTAAAGAATTTTATAAATCAATGAACAAATTTTCAATTTTGTGATTTTTTGAAAATTCCCCAAAAATCAATTTGACAAGGTTTTATTGTTTTATAAAATTAAGGAAACATATTTTAAATTTAACATTTTCTAAAATACATGTATATTTTATATATTGTGAACATTTTTAAATTCCCTATTTGAGAACATTTGTTGAATTGTATTTTTTCTTATTTTAAAAACATTTTCATTTAGAAAAAGGCTTAAAACTTATTGGCCTAGAAACGAAGAAAATCGTCGTGGTATATGATAACTGGGTGTCACTCGTAAAAAACAAAGGAATGGAAGAATTAGTGGAAACCGCTAAAGGGGTCGGTCCATTAACACATTGCACCGGCTGGTCCAAGGGGGGGATGTATCCGGTGCACCCGCACTTCCGGTGCTACCAGTGCATCGATTGTCATAGAACATTTTAATAAATTTTGTATCAAAATTTGAAACATTTCTTAAGATACAAAAAATGACAAATTAGACATCACTGTGGCAATGGGCCAAATCTAAAGTCCAACTTATATTATCTCCTATTCAGTGTTGAAATTGTCATTTTTGTTTTCCGAGCTATTTTTTAAATTTGGACATGAATTTTTGTGACAACCTACATTAATGTTTTTTTGTGTGAATGAACCTATATTAATGTTGTGTGAATGTACTAATGTTTTCAGATATTTTTTGAACATTTCAAGATGTGCAACGTGAGTTTGGTGTACCATTAGCACCAAAAGCTCTGGTGCACCAGATATTTCCTCGGTTCAAGGGAAGAGCTAGCTGCGACATGTCTTCCAAACCCTAGAAAAATGGTTCCTATTTTACTTTTCTTCTGATAGTTTTTGCTTTTTTGAAAGGAGAGCATTTCCTCGGCGTAAGCATCATATGATGGACATATCCATATTCATTAAGCTCAAAGTGTCACACATTCACAACATCATACGAAATGCACAAATAAATAAAGAACACTCGGCTCAAAACAATTGGACGTTGACAAAATAAAATTCATAAATCTTATCATTGAACCCACATCCAACCCGGTTCGTAAAAAAGAAAATGCAGCCATCTCCAAATGGTTGCGCGGAAGTAGGGCCGGGTACAATACAAATTAAACTGGTGGCTTTGTAGATAACCTGTAAAAATTTGAAAGCTTAGATGTGTTAACACAAGGTCATGTCCGCGGCAAAGCACAAACACCGACACGTAATATGTGACACTGTCAACGCCAGCCATTATGTACTGTCAACGTCAGCCATTAGTACTATATCAGTATGACACTGTGACTGTTGGGCGGACAGAAACATCACGCGAGTGCATGTGCACGTCGCCAACAGTAGCGCCCAATCATAAATCTATATCTATACTACTATGTCATAGTGTACCAGTTTTGAAATTTTGAATCTCATAACTAGGAAGCAACCTGAACCATTGATAGAGTCCATCCAATAGTTGGAAATGCTAGGATTCGCTCCTACAGTTCTACCTACAATACTAGCGAAGCTACCGTTGTTCTCTGGAACCATTCACAGATGTCAATGCTGGAGAAATCCACATGCTTGCTGCTGTTGTCGGCCATCCGTGCGCGTAGCTGGCTGTCTCAGCCGCCTTGGCAGATGGTCCATAAGCATCGGTAGCGCTCGTACTAATCGCGTCATCGCAGAGGGATTTGAGACGGAGTTTTGAGCTGGTTGTTGTGCAATGCACCAATCGGTGGGACGAGGAAAGTCAATGCGTGCATTTGCACGTGCATGTATACTAGTAAAAGTAATGATGTTTGTAACATGTAACATAACAGTGCATATATATAGTGCATAATCCTAATCCTTCCATCATTATTTAGGTATAGAGAAGGGCATCTAAAAAAAAGGTATAGAGAAGGGAATCCGTCCGTCTCCACGAGCTTTTTTGGTGGAGAAAGGCAGAGGAGGTGGGCCCGGAGTGCAGATTTATTATGCGGGCTCGTAGTAATACTACTACTACTACTAAACTAAGACCAGCCATCACACTGATAATAACTACTAGCGACTTCACTCATTTTCCTTGGCAATCGCCATTCTTTCCCATTTCCGGGAAACTAGCCATCACCATCCCGGATCAACTTTTTTACGTTAACCACGTACGTAGATGCCATCCTGGATCGCCTGATTAGCCAGCGTCGCCGTCGGCTGAGGTGGATCCGGCGAGGCGAGAAGCTTTCCGGGCTTCATTTCCACGACTGCGACCGTCGGTCCAATCAGGCCCGGAGCTCGCGCCTCGCGGGGCCGCCCGCAGAAGCCCCGTCCGTCCGTCGCTCCTGCGTGCGAGACGTGGACGCGTCGCGGCCCAGCCCCACCGGGATCCTCCTGCGCCCCACCGCATCCGCGCGCTGACGTCGGGGCGATGCGGCCCGTGACGGATCGACACGTCGCCGGCGGCGGCGTCAAGTGGGGGCAACTTGCCTCGCCACTTGCCGGCGGGCCACCCTGTCGCTGTAGGCAGGCGCCTTTAACTGTTGGGGAAACGTGGCGCGGTCGGCGCCGGCGGCACACCTGGCGCGTCCGGCAACTTGGAGGGAGGGAGGAGGTACCCCCGGTGGTGGGCCGGAGGGCGGTGGCCTTTCGGCGATCCTGCGGAGTACGTGGGCCCGCCATGTCCGTGGCTACGGTGCTGCTCGTTCAGTCGTCCTTGTTCTGACGTGGAAGGGTGTACGTAACGCGGGGAGTACAAGCTGGGGCGATCTGCGCTGGCCTTCGCATGCATGGTTCTCGTGACCGTTTGCTTTCCTCGCGTTTCCTGCCGAGATCTGGCTGTGTAATTCCGTTTTCACGACAGATTTCAGGCTTTTTCCTATGCTATCACAAACTAGTGTACTTAGGCCAACTTCAACGCACAAACTCAAACGGATCGTCCGTTTGATCCAGATTATCCGTTTGAGTCCGCAAAACAAGACACATCCGTCCACTTGTGGTCGTGCTGCCGTCCGTGCGCCCAATTGGACCGCCGCATCCCAAACTTTATGTTTTTTTAAATTTTTACCCCGAAACAAACCCAAATAAACATTGCAAATAATTTAACAGTAATATAAACATTAACATCCACAGTAGTCAAGTTCAACACATTAATACAAACTAAAACTTTAAAAACATAATAAAACTAGATAAGGCCCGTCGCGGCCGCGGCCGCCGTCGTCTTCAGTAGCCGGCGTCCTACTCGTCGTCGTCGTTTTCTGTGAGGTCGACGTACGATGGTGGCTGCCAGGCCGGAGGCGCCTGCTGTGACGGTTGCGGTGGCGCCTGTACAACCTCTTCCCGTGGCGGGGATGATGACCACTGGCCAACGTCCGCCCACCCAGGCTCAGGCGTGCACGGCATGATCTTCGTCCACGACCAGGACTGCTCGACTAAGGTCGGGTTCCATCCCGCCGACTCCTCCTTCCTCGGCGCCTCCGAGCGGATGTCCTCCACGGCCTCCTCCTTGACGTAGGCGTCCAGCTCCGGGAAGGCGACGTCACCAGCCACTGACAAGGTCATCATCTCCTCGAGGCCCTGTCATTGGCGCTCGTCGTGGGTGTGGACGGAGTCCTTCATCACCCGCCTCATCAACTCCTCCTCGTCGGTGATAATTAGAGCGGGTGGTGGTGGGGACGGGGACGGTGAAGGCGTTGGCATCATGTCGCGAGCCAGCCTATGCCCTTGGCTGGGGCGGGCTGGGAGCGTGCGCAGTGGGCAGGGTGCGCCCGCGGCGGGCTCGGAGCACGACCAGCAAAAAAAGATTGTCGGCGTAGATCGTGCTGGTCGCGGAGCCACGTGTCCCACAACGAGGAGTCGACGATGTACCTCCAGTCATGGATGAGGTCCGGCGGCGGTCGATCTCCTCGCGGCGGGCGCACCCACTCATTGGGATCAGTTGAATGGGCACCCGATCTGCGAAGAGGTGCCAGTTATTGGGGAGGTGCACGTCCTTCCATGGTAGCGGTGTGCCCGTCTCCCAATAGCGCTTGCAGATCTCCACCTTGACGTACGGCCGCATCCGAGGTGCGTCCACCGGAGGCGTGATGTGGAATGCAGGAGGTGGATGGGTGGAGCTGCGACGACGACCGGATGATGACTGATGAGTGATATTTTCACTCATTTCAACCTTGTTTAAACCGAATCATCTCACTAAAAGAGAGATATTCGCTCTGATATTTCCACTAAGGACTAATGAATGCAAAAGGATTCCAAAAATCCTCTCTCTGATATTTTTCCACAGGAAATGGGCTAAAATGTAAGAAATCACATGGGAGAAATGAAAGGAAGGAAAAGGAGAAGAAACAAGTCACCAGTAGGGGTTAGAAGGCCGCCAGAGCCAAAGACGGCGTCCCATGCGACCGCACGCGCTCGCATGAGCAGTCGTCTGGCGTGGAAACTAAGGCATGTTGTCCACGTGAACAATTTTTATAAATGGGACCCCGTCGAAATGTCAACAAAACGAGAGATAGAGGAGCGTCGAGCATAGCCATAACCTGTTCATCATCATCTTCATTCACAAACCCTAGCCGCTACCATTTTCACCTCCATAGCCATCTCCACCACCATAGTGCTCTCTCATCTAGTTCATACTTGTAATCGTGCATTGCACAATGCATCCATTGTAAGACATATTACAATTAATCAATCCCAAGATGTGTTCTTCAATGATTTCTTCTCGCGGTCTGATCTCCATGTGTGAGTAGTTCAGTAAGGTATGGGGTGAGGCATGAGCCTTGCAACCCCAGGTAGTTGGTGAAGGGATCAATGGAAGTCTTTGACACAACGTCTTGTATGTGTGAAACAAAATTGTTTCATGAAGTATCTCTTGTCTTGTCCGCGATCTTCATCCCTGCAGGTATCCAGGATCATGGAGATTGAGCACTAGTGAGGGTAGGAGCAAGGGGACCGTGAAGTGTTATACCAAACTGAAGGAAATTTGCCCTAGAGGCAATAATAAAGTTATTATTTATTTCCTTATATCATGATAAAAGTTTATTATTCATGCTAGAATTGTATTAATCGGAAACTTAGTACATGTGTGAATACATAGACAAACAGAGTGTCACTAGTATGCCTCTACTAGACTAGCTTGTTAATCAAAGATGGTTATGTTTCCTAACCATGGACAAAGAGTTGTCATCTGATTAACAGGATCACATCATTAGTTGAATGATCTAATTGACATGACCCATTCCATTAGCTTAGCACCCGATCGTTTAGTATGTTGCTATTGCTTTCTTCATGACTTATACATGTTCCTATGACTATGAGATTATGCAACTCCCATTTGCCAGAGGAACACTTTGTGTGCTACCAAACGTCACAACGTAACTGGGTGATTATAAAGGAGCTCTACAGGTGTCTCCAAAGGTACATGTTGGGTTGGCGTATTTCGAGATTAGGATTTGTCACTCCGATTGTCAGAGAGGTATCTCTGGGCCTTCTCGGTAATGCTCATCACTTAAGCCTTGCAAGCATTGCAACTAATGAGTTAGTTGCGGGATGATGTATTACAGAACGAGTAAAGAGACTTGCCGGTAACGAGATTGAACTAGGTATAGGATACCGACGATCGAATCTCGGGCAAGTAACATACCGATGACAAAGGGAACAACGTATGTTGTTATGCGGTCTGACCGATAAAGATCTTCGTAGAATATGTAGGAGCCAATATGGGCATCCAGGTCCCGCTATTGGTTATTGACCGGAGACATGTCTCGGTCATGTCTACATTGTTCTCGAACCCGTAGGGTCCGCACGCTTAAGGTTACGATGACAGTTATATTATGAGTTTATACATTTTGATGTACCGAAGGTTGTTCGGAGTCCCGGATGTGATCACGGACATGACGAGGAGTCTCGAAATGGTCGAGACATAAAGATTGATATATTGTAAGCCTATGTTTGGATATCGGAAGTGTTCCGGGTGAAATCGGGATTTTACCGGAGTACCGGGAGGTTACCGGAACCCCCCGGGAGCTATATGGGCCTTAATGGGCCTCAGTGGAAGAAGAGGAGAGGCAGTCAGGGCTGGGCCACGCGCCCCTCCCCCCTAGTCCAAATAGGACAAGGAGAGAGGGGGCCGGCGCCCCCCTCCTTCTCTCTCTCTCTTTTCCCACCTCGCGAATCCTATTCCAACTAGGATTGGGGGAGAAGTCCTACTCCCGGAGGGAGTAGGACTCCTCCTGGCGCGCCCTATGATGGCCGGCCGGCCTCCCCTTCTTGAGCCTTTATATACGGAGGCAGGGGCACCCCAGACAAACACAAGTTGATCCACGTGATCTTATTCTTAGCCGTGTGCGGTGCCCCCTTCCACCACAGTCCTCGATAATATTGTAGCGGTGCTTAGGCGAAGCCCTACTGCAGTAGTACATCAAGATCGTCACCACGCCGTCGTGCTGACGGAACTCTTCCCCGACACTTTGCTGGATATGAGTCCGGGGATCGTCATCGAGCTGAACGTGTGCTAGAACTCGGAGGTGCCGTAGTTTCGGTGCTTGATCGGTCGGGCCGTGGAGACGTACGACTACATCAACCAAACGCTTCCGTTGTCGATCTACAAGGTACGTAGATCATACTCTCCCCTCTCGTTGCTATGCATCACCATGATCTTGCGTGAGCGTAGGAATTTTTTTTTGAAATTACTACGAATCCCAACAGTGGCATCCGAGCCTAGGTTTTATATGTTGATGTTATATGCACGAGTAGAACACAAGTGAGTTGTGGGCGATATAAGTCATACTGCTTACCAGCATGTCATACTTTGGTTCGGCGGTATTGTTGGACGAAGCGGCCCGGACCGACATTACGCGTACGCTTACGCGAGACCGGTTCTCCCGACGTGCTTTGCACATAGGTGGCTTGCGGGTGACAGTTTCTCCAACTTTAGTTGAACCAAGTGTGGCTACGCCCGGTCCTTGCGAAGGTTAAAACAACACCAACTTGACAAACTATCGTTGTGGTTTTGATGCGTAGGTAAGATTGGTTCTTGCTTAAGCCCGTAGCAGCCACGTAAAACATGCAACAACAAAGTAGAGGACGTCTAACTTGTTTTTGCAGGGCTTGTTGTGATGTGATATGGTCAAGAAATGATGAGATATAAGTTGTTGTATGAGATGATCCCCGGGTACCGAGCTCGAATTCGCCCTATAGTGAGTCGTATTACAATTCACTGGCCGTCGTTTTACAACGTCGTGACTGGGAAAACCCTGGCGTTACCCAACTTAATCGCCTAATTTTTTTAAGGCAGTTATTGGTGCCCTTAAACGCCTGGTTGCTACGCCTGAATAAGTGATAATAAGCGGATGAATGGCAGAAATTCGATGATAAGCTGTCAAACATGAGAATTGGTCGACGGCCCGGGCGGCCGCAAGGGGTTCGCGTTGGCCGATTCATTAATGCAGCTGGCACGACAGGTTTCCCGACTGGAAAGCGGGCAGTGAGCGCAACGCAATTAATGTGAGTTAGCTCACTCATTAGGCACCCCAGGCTTTACACTTTATGCTTCCGGCTCGTATGTTGTGTGGAATTGTGAGCGGATAACAATTTCACACAGGAAACAGCTATGACCATGATTACGCCAAGCTATTTAGGTGAGACTATAGAATACTCAAGCTTGCATGCCTGCAGGTCGACTCTAGAGGATCTTGCGTGTGCGTAGGATTTTTTTTGAAATTACTACGTTCTCCAACAGTGGCATCCGAGCCAGGTTTTATGCGTAGATGTCATATGCACGAGTAGAACACAAGTGAGTTGTGGGCGATATAAGTCATGCTGCTTACTAGCATGTCATACTTTGGTTCGGCGGTATTGTTGGATGAAGCGGCCCGGACCGACATTACGCGTACGCTTACGCGAGACTGGTTCTACCGACGTGCTTTGCACACAGGTGGCTGGCGTGTGTCAGTTTCTCCAACTTTAGTTGAACCGAGTGTGGCTACGCCCGGTCCTTGCAAAGGTTAAAACAGCACCAACGTGACAAACTATCGTTGTGGTTTTGATGCATAGGTAAGAACGGTTCTTGCTCTGTCCGTAGCAGCCACGTAAAACTTGCAACAACAAAGTAGAGGACGTCTAACTTGTTTTTGCAGGGCATGTTGTGATGTGATATGGTCAAAGCATGATGCTAAATTTTATTGTATGAGATGATCATGTTTTGTAACCGAGTTATCGGCAACTGGCAGGAGCCATATGGTTGTCGCTTTATTGTATGCAATGCAATCGCCCTGTAATGCTTTACTTTATCACTAAGCGGTAGCGATAGTCGTAGAAGCATAAGATTGGCGAGACGACAACGATGCTACGATGGATACCAAGGTGTCACGTCGGTGACGATGGTGATCATGACGGTGCTTCGGAGATGGAGATCACAAGCACAAGATGATGATGGCCATATCATATCACTTATATTGATTGCATTTGATGTTTATCTTTTATGCATCTTATCTTGCTTTAATTGACGGTAGCATTATAAGATGATCTCTCACTAAATTTCAAGATAAAAGTGTTCTCCCTGAGTATGCACCATTGCCAAAGTTCGTCGTGCCCAGACACCACGTGATGATCAGGTGTAATAAGCTCTACGTCCATCTACAATAGGTGCAAGCCAGTTTTGCACACGCAGAATACTGAGGTTAAACTTGACGAGCCTAGCATATGCAGATATGGCCTCGGAACACTGAGACCGAAAGGTCGAGCGTGAATCATATAGTAGATATAATTGATGTCTACTACACAACCTTCTTCTTGTAGACGTTGCTGAGCCTCCAAGTGCAGAGGTTTTTAGGACAGTAGAAAATTTCCCTCAAGTGGATGACCTAAGGTTTATCAATTCGTAGGAGGCGTAGGATGAAGATGGTCTCTCTCAAGCAACCCTGCAACCAAATAATAAAGAGTCTCTTGTGTCCCCAACACACCCAATACAATGGTAAATTGTATAGGTGCACTAGTTCGGCGAAGAGATGGTGATACAAGTGGTATATGGATGGTAGATAATAGTTTTTGTAATATGAAAATGTAAAACAGCAAGGTAACGAATGATAAAAGTGAGCGCAAACGGTATTGCAATGCGTTGAAATAAGGCCTAGGGTTCATACTTTCACTAGTGCAAGTCCTCTCAACAATAATAACATAATTGGATCACATAACTATCCCTCAACATGCAACAAAGAGTCACTCCAAAGTCACTAATAGCGGAGAGCAAACGATGAGATTATGGTAGGGTACGAAACCACCTCAAAGTTATTCTTTCCAATCAATCTGTTGGGCTATTCCTATAAGTGTCACAAACAACCCTAGAGTTCGTACTAGAATAACACCTTAAGACACAAATCAATCAAAACCCTAATGTCACCTAGATACTCCAATGTCACCTCAAGTGTCTGCGGGTATGATTATATGATATGCATCACACAATCTCAGATTCATCTATTCAACCAACACATTGAACCTCAAAGAGTGCCCCAAAGTTTCTACCGGAGAATCACGATGAAAACGTGTGCCAACCCCTATGCATAGGTTCATGGGAGGAACCCGCAAGTTGATCACCAAAACATACATCAAGTGAATCACGTGATATCCCGTTGTCACCACAGATACGCACGGCAAGACATACATCAAGTGTTCTCAAATCTTTAAAGACTCAATCCGATAAGATAACTTCAAAGGGGAAACTCAATCCATTACAAGAGAGTAGAGGGGGAAGAAAACATCATAGGATCCAACTATAATAGCAAAGCTCGCGATACATCAAGATCATACCACCTCAAGAACACGAGAGAGAGAGAGAGAGATCAAACACATAGCTACTGGTACATACCCTCAGCCCCGAGGGAGAACTACTCCCTCCTCGTCATGGAGAGCACAGGGATGATGAAGATGGCCACCGGAGAAGGATTGCCCCCTCCGGCAGGGTGCCGGAACGGGTCTAGATTGGCTTTTGGTGGCTACGGAGGCTTCTGGCGGCGGAACTCCCGATCTATTGTGCTCCCCGATCGTTTTAGGGTATATGGAGATATATAGGCGGAAGAAGTATGTCAGGGGAGCCACAAGGGGCCCACGAGGGTGGAGGGCGCGCCCAGGGGGGTGGGCGCGCCCCCCTGCCTCGTGGCTTCCTCATTGCTTCCCTTATGTGGACTCCAAGTCTCCCGGGTTGCTTTCCTTCCAAAAATAAGTTCCGTGAAGTTTCAGGTCAATTGGACTCCGTTTGATTTTCCTTTTCTACGATACTCTAGAACAAGGAAACAACAGAAACTGGCACTGGGCTCTGGGTTAACAGGTTAGTCCCAAAAATCATATAAAATAGCATATAAATGCATATAAAACATCCAAAGTTGATAATATAATAGCATGGAACAATCAAAAATTATAGATACGCTGGAGACGTATCAGCATCCCCAAGCTTAATTCCTGCTCATCCTTGAGTAGGTAAATGATAAAAACAGAATTTTTGATGTGGAATGCTACCTAACATATTTCTCTAAGTAATTCTTCTTCATTTTGGCATGAATGTTCAGATCCATAGGATACAAGACAAAAGTTTAATATTGACATAAAAACAATAATACTTCAAGCATACTAACATAGTAATCATGTCTTCTCAAAATAACCTGGCCAAAGAAAGTTATACCTACAAAATCATATAGTCTGGCTATGCTCCATCTTCACCACACAACGTATTTAAATCATGCACAACCCCAATGACAAGCCAAGCAATTGTTTCATACTTTTGATGTTCTCAAACTTTTCAATCTTCACGCAATACATGAGCGTGAGCCATGGATATAGCACTATAGGTGGAATAGAATGGCGGTTGTGGAGAAGACAAAAATGAGAAGATAGTCTCGCATCAACTAGGCGTATCAACGGGCTATGGAGATGCCCATCAATAGATATCAATGTGAGTGAGTAGGGATTGCCATGCAACGGATGCACTAGAGCTATAAATGTATGAAGCTCAACAAAAGAAACTAGTGGGTGTGCATCCAACTTGCTTGCTCACGAAGACCTGGGGCATTTTGAGGAAGCCCATCATTGGAATATACAAGCCAAGTTCTATAATGAAAGATTCCCACTAGTATATGAAAGTGACAACATAGGAGACTCTATATCATGAAGATCATGGTGCTACTTTGAAGCACAAGTGTGGTAAAAGGATAGTAGCATTGCCCCTTCTCTCTTTTTCTCTCATTTTTTTGGGCCTTTCTCTTTTTTATGGCCTCTTTTCTATTTTTTTATTTGGGCTTATTTGGCCTCTTTTATTTATTTATTTTCGTCCGGAGTCTCATCCCGACTTGTGGGGGAATCATAGTCTCCATCATCCTTTCCTCACTGGGACAATGCTCTAATAATGATGATCATCACACTTTTATTTACTTACAACTCAAGAATTACAACTCGATACTTAGAACAAGATATGACTCTATATGAATGCCTCCGGCGGTATACCGGGATGTGCAATGACTCATGAGTGGCATGTATGAAAGAATTATGAACGGTGGCTTTGCCACAAATACGATGTCTACTACATGATCATGCAAAGCAATATGACAATGATGGAGCGTGTCATAATAACGGAACGGTGGAGAGTTGCATGGCAATATATCTCGGAATGGCTATGGAAATGCCATAGTAGGTAGGTATGGTGGCTGTTTTGAGGAAGGTATATGGTGGGTTTAAGATACCGGCGAAAGGTGTGCGGTATTAGAGAGGCTAGAAGTGGTGGAAGGGTGAGAGTGCGTATAATCCACGGACTCAACATTAGTCATAAATAACTCACATACTTATTGCAAAAATCTATTAGTTATCGAAAAAAAGTACTACGCGCATGCTCCTAAGGGGATAGATTGAGGAAAAGACCATCGCTCATCCCCGACCGCCACTCATACGGAAGACAATCAATAAATAAATCATGCTCCGACTTCATCACATAACGGTTCACCATACGTGCATGCTACGGGAATCACAAACTTCAACACAAGTATTTCTCAAATTCACAACTACCCACTAGCATGACTCTAATATCACCATCTCCATATCTCAAAACAATTATCAAGTATCAAACTTCTCATAGTATTCAATGCACTTTATATGAAAGTTTTTATTATATCCCTCTTGGATGCCCATCATATTAGGACTAAATTCATAACCAAAGCAAATTACCATGCTGTTCTAAAGACTCTCAAAATGATATAAGTGAATCATGAGAGATCAATTATTTCTACAAAATAAAACCACCACCGTGATCTAAAAAGATATAAGTGAAGCACTAGAGCAAACGACAAACTACTCCGAAAGATATAAGTGAAGATCAACGAGTAGTCGAATGATTATGCAACTATATGAAGACTCTCTAACATTTAATAATTTCAGATCTTGGTATTTTATTCAATCAGAAAGAAAAGCAAAATAAAATGACATTCTAAGAATGGCAGGCATCATGTGAAGAAGCAAAAACTTAGGATCAACCGAAACTAACCGATAGTTGTTGAAGAAGAAAGGTGGGATGCCAACCGGGGCATCCCAAGCATAGACGCTTGAGACTTCTTGAAATATTATCTTGGGATGCTTTGGGCATCCTCAAGCTTGAGCTTTTGTGTCTCCTTAATTCCTCTCATATCACGGTCTCCCTAAATCTCAAAAGCTTCATCCACACAAAACTCAACAAGGACTCGTGAGATAAGTTAGTATAAACCATTGCAAAAACCTTATCATACTCTACTGTAGCAAATCACTAAAATTAGTATTCAGCATTTCATACTAAATGCCTCTGCATATTTAATAGTCCTATCCTCAAATAGAATCATTAAAGTAGCAAACATATGCAAACAATGCAAACATATCAGCAATCTGTCTAAACAGGACAGTCTGTAAAGAATGCAGCAACATCCATACTTCCCTAGCTCCAAAAATTATGAAAGAAAATTCCCACTGTATTAAATTTATCAGATCTTAATATTCAAAAGTTTTCAACATTTTATCACATTCTGAATTTTCTAGGGAATTATTGCAACAGCGGTAAACTTTCTGTTTTCAAACAGCAACATGTGGACTTGTAAAATAGGCATAGTAAAGGCTATAAATGCCACTTTTATTGAAATAAAAGATGAAAAACATTGTTTTAAATGACAGCAAGCAAATTCTAACAAAATAAATTGATGTTCCAAGCAAAACACATATCATGTGTTAAATAAAAATATAGCTCCAAGTAAAGTTACCGATGAACGAAGACGAAAGAGGGGATGCCTTCCGGGGCATCCCCAAGATTATCTTTTGGTTGTCCTTGAATATTAACTTGGGGGTGCCTTGGGCATCCCCAGGCTTAGGCTCTTGCCACTCCTTATTCCATGGTCCATCGAATCTTTACCCAAAACTTGAAAACTTCACAACACAAAACTTAACAGAAAACTCGTAAGCTCCGTTAGCGAAAGAAAAGAAAACACCACTTCAAGGTACTGTAATGAACTCATTATTTATTTATATTGGTGTTAAACCTAATGTATTCCAACTTATCTATGGTTTATAAACTATTTTACTAGCCATAGATTCATCAAAATAAGCAAACAACACACGAAAAACAGAATCTGTCAAAAACAGAACAGTCTGTAGTAATCTGGACCAAACGTATACTTATGGAACTCATACAATTCTCAAATAAATTGCTGGACCTGAGGAATTTATCTATTAATAATCTTCAAAAAGAATTAACTAAATAGCACTCTCCATATAAAAATGGCATCAATTCTCGTGAGCGCTAAAGTTTCTGTTTTTTTTACAGCAAGATCAACAAGACCTTCCCCAAGTCTTCCCAACGGTTCTGCTTGGCACAAACACTAATTAGAACATAAGAACTCAATCGTAACAGAGGCTAGATAAATTATTTATTACTAAACAGGAGCAAAAAGTAAGGAACAAAAATAAAGTTGGGTTGCCTCCCAACAAGCGCTATCGTTTAACGCCCCTAGCTAGGCATGATGATTTCAATGATGCTCGCATAAAAGATAAGAATTGTAACATAAAGAGAGCATCATGAAGAATATGACTAGCACATTTAAGTCTAACCCACTTCCTATGCATAAGGATTTTGTGAGCAAACATCTTATGGGAACAACAATCAACTAGCATAGGAAGGCAAAACAAGCATAACTTTAAAACTTTAAGCACATAGAGAGGAAACTTGATATTATTGCAATTCCTACAAGCATATGTTCCTCCCTCATAATAATTTTCAGTAGCATCATGAATGAATTAAACAATATAACAAGAACATAAAGCATTCTTTTCATGATCTACAAGCATAGAAAATTTACTACTCTCCACATAAGCAAAATTCTTCTCAATCGGAATAGTGGGAGTATCATAAGAGACTCGAATACTATAAATTGTTTCCATATTAAAAGAGTAATGTTCAGAAAAGGGGTAACCATAATCATGACAAGTTTTATAAATATAATTACTACTTTTTATAGCATAAGTATCATCACAATAATCATCATAAGTAGGAGGCATGCTATCATCATTATAAATTTGCATATCAAAACTTGGGAGACTAAAAATATCATCTTCATTAAACGTAGCATCCCCAAGCTTGGGACAAACATTAATTGCAGCAAATATATTCTCAAAAACATCATCTTCGTCAAACATAGCATCCCCAAGCTTGGGCCTTTTCATATTATAAGCATAATCACTCTCATCATTAATAGTATGGATATCACCAATAGTATAGCAATTATCATATTCTTCCAAGCAAGTGCCAAAAAGATTTTCAAGATCATAAGAAGTATCATTATCTTTCACAATTATATTTTCATGAGACACAATAGTAATAGGAGTAGCATTATTTTGGGGAGATATCTTTTTACCTCTCTTCCTTTTTCTTTTCTTCTTCTTAACCACATCATGTGTGGGTTCAATCCTCTTTTTGGAGCTCCTTATTAATGAGATTGGTTGAATAGGAGGCTCTTCCTCATTACCTGATTCATCATAAGAAATAATAGGAGGGTATTGGGAAGTCTCTTCCCTTTCATTAGTATTCTCTTCATCTTCTATTTGTTTTCTCTTCTTTATGTAATTGGCAATATAAGGATTTTCAATGCAATTCACCGCACAATACATATAAATTTCCTCTAGATCAAAACCAAGAAGTTTATAATGGGCAAATTTGGAAGATGCCCAGTTATATGTTTCATTTCTTCGCAACCCATAAGCAAGCTAAGTTCATTATAATGTGCAAGGGAAATCAACTCATCACAATTTTTGGACACGATTAGATCATGAAACAATTTGCATGGGATAGCTAAATGACTACTTTCATTGCAAAGTCCACAAGTACGACTAAGAAAATTTAAATTTTCAGCACAATCATCTAGCCTTTCTTGCAACAATTTAGTTTCTAAATACTTATGCCTCTTGCAATATCTATCTTTCCTATTTGGTGTATACTTGCAAACCCAATGTACTCCACAAAAATTGACATGTTTATAGGAGACATTTTCATCATAACTAGTGCAATCATCATTAGTGCCATGGATATTCAAGGAGTTCATACTAACAACATTGCAATCATGCTCATCATTCAAAGATTTAGTGCCAAACATTTTAATGCATTCTTCTTCTAACACTTTGGCACAATTTTCCTTTCCATCATACTCACGAAAGATATTAAAAATATGAAGCATATGAGGCAAACTCAATTCCATATTTTTTGTAGTTTTCTTTTATAAACTAAACTAGTGCTAAAACAAGAAACTAAAAGACTCGATTGCAAGATCTAAAGATATACCTTCAAGCACTCACCTCCCCGGCAACGGCGCCAGAAAAGAGCTTGATGTCTACTACACAACCTTCTTCTTGTAGACATTGTTGGGCCTCCAAGTGCAGAGGTTTGTAGGATAGCAGCAAATTTCCCTCAAGTGGATGACCTAAGGTTTATCAATTCGTAGGAGGCGTAGGATGAAGATGGTCTCTCTCAAGCAACCCTGCAACCAAGTAACAAAGAGTCTCTTGTGTCCCCAACACACCCAATACAATGGTAAATTGTATAGGTGCACTAGTTCGGCGAAGAGATGGTGATACAAGTGGTATATGGATGGTAGATAATAGTTTTTGTAATCTGAAAATATAAAAACGGCAAGGTAACGAATGATAAAAGTGAGCGCAAACGGTATTGCAATGCGTTGAAACAAGTCCTAGGGTTCATACTTTAACTAGTGCAAGTCCTCTCAACAATAATAACATAATTGGATCACATAACTATCCCTCAACATGCAACAAAGAGTCACTCCAAAGTCACTAATAGCGGAGAGCAAACGAAGAGATTATGGTAGGGTACGAAACCACCTCAAAGTTATTCTTTCCAATCAATCTGTTGTTGGAAATATGCCCTAGAGGCAATAATAAATTAGTTATTATTATATTATATTTCATTGTTCATGATAATCGTTTATTATCCATGCTAGAATTGTATTGATAGGAAACTCAGATACATGTGTGGATACATAGACAACACCATGTCCCTAGTAAGCCTCTAGTTGACTAGCTCGTTGATCAATAGATGGTTACGGTTTCCTGACCATGGACATCGGATGTCGTTGATAACGGGATCACATCATTAGGAGAATGATGTGATGGACAAGACCCAATCCTAAGCCTAGCACAAGATCGTGTAGTTTGTATGCTAAAGCTTTTCTAATGTCAAGTATCATTTCTTTAGACCATGAGATTGTGCAACTCCTGGATACCGTAGGAGTGCTTTGGGTGTACCAAACGTCACAACGTAACTGGGTGGCTATAAAGGTGCACTACGGGTATCTCCGAAAGTGTCTGTTGGGTTGGCACGAATCGAGACTGGGATTTGTCACTCCGTGTAACGGAGAGGTATCTCTGGGCCCACTCGGTAGGACATCATCATAATGTGCACAATGTGACCAAGGAGTTGATCACGGGATGATGTGTTACGGAACAAGTAAAGAGACTTGCCGGTAACGAGATTGAACAAGGTATCGGGATACCGATGATCGAATCTCGGGCAAGTATCGTACCGATAGACAAAGGGAATTGTATACGGGATTGATTGAATCCTTGACATCGTGGTTCATCCGATGAGATCATCGTGGAGCATGTGGGAGCCAACATGGGTATCCAGATCCCGCTGTTGGTTATTGACCAGAGAGTTGTCTCGGCCATGTCTGCATGACTCCTGTGCCCGTAGGGTCTACACACTTAAGGTTCGATGACGCTAGGGTTATAGGGAATAGATGTATGTGGTTACCGAATGTTGTTCGAAGTCCCGGATGAGATCTCGGATGTCACGAGGAGTTCCGGAATGGTCCGAAGGTAAAGATTTATATATGGTAAGTCATCATACGGTCATCGGAATAATTCGGGGGTTACCGGTATTGTACGGGGACCACCGAAGGGGTTCCGGGGGTCCACCGGGAGGGTCCACCTGGCCTGGAGGGCCCTATGGGCTGTGTGTGGAGAGGGACCAGCCCCTTAGTGGGCTGGGCGCCTCCCCCTTTAGGGACCATGCGCCTAGGGTTTAAGGGGAACCCTAAAGGGGGGCGCCCCCTTGCCTTGGGGGGCAAGGCAACCCCCCTGGCCGCCGCCCCCTCCTCAGATTGAATCTAAGGGGGCCGCCCCCCTCTCCCTTGCCCCTATATATATGTGGGGGGTGGGAGGGTAGCCGCACCCAAGTTCTGGCGCAGCCCTCCCCCTCTCCCAAGTCCTCCTTTTCTCCCGCGATGCTTGGCGAAGCCCTGCATGATTGCCACGCTCCTCCTTCACCACCACGCCGTCGTGCTGCTGTTGGATGGAGTCTTCCCCAACCTCTCCTTCTCCCCTTGCTGGATCAAGGCATGGGAGACGTCACCGGGCTGCACGTGTGTTGAATGCGGAGGCGCCATTGTTCGGCGCTTAGATTGGAATCAACCGCGATCTGAATCGCTGCGAGTACGACTCCTTCATCTGCGTTCTTGCAACGCTTCTGCTTAGCGATCTACAAGGGTATGTAGATGCACTCCCCTTCCCTTCGTTGCTAGACTACTCCATAGATTGATCTTGGTGATGCGTAGAAAATTTTAAATTTCTGCTACGATCCCCAACATCTGTTGGGCTATTCCTATAAGTGTCACAAACAGCCCTAGAGTTCGTATTAGAATAACACCTTAAGACACAAATCAATCAAAACCCTAATGTCACCTAGATACTCCAATGTCACCTCAAGTATCTGTGGGTATGATTATATGATATGCATCACACAATCTCAGATTCATCTATTCAACCAACACATAGAACCTCAAAGAGTGCCCCAAAGTTTCTACCGAAGAATCACGACGAAAACGTGCGCCAACCCCTATGCATAGGTTCATGGGCTGAACCCGCAAGTTGTTCACCAAAACATACATCAAGTGAATCACGTGATATCCCATTGTCACCACAGATACGCACGGCAAGACATACATCAAGTGTTCTCAAATCTTTAAAGACTCAATCCGATAAGATAACTTCAAAGGGGAAACTCAATCCATTATAAGAGAGTGGAGGGGGAAGAAAACATCATAGGATCCAACTATAATAGCAAAGCTCGCGATACATCAAGATCGTACCACCTCAAGAACACGAGAGAGAGAGAGAGATCAAACACATAGCTACTGGTACATACCCTCAGCCCCGAGGGAGAACTACTCCCTCCTCGTCATGGAGAGCACCGGGATGATGAAGATGGCCACCGGAGAGGGATTGCCCCCTCCGGCAGGGTGCCGGAATGGGTCTAGATTGGCTTTCGGTGGCTACGGAGGGTTCTGGAGGCGGAACTCCCAATTTATTGTGATCCCGGGTCGTTTTAGGGTATATGGAGATATATAGGCGGAAGAAGTATGTCAGGGGAGCCACGAGGGGCCCACGAGGGTGGAGGGCGCGTCCAGGGGGTGGGCGCGCCCCCCTGCCTCGTGGCTTCCTCGTTGCTTCCCTTACGTGGAGTCCAAGTCTTCCGGGTTGCTTTCCTTCCAAAAATAAGTTCCGTGAAGTTTCAGGTCAATTGGACTCCGTTTGATTTTCCTTTTCTGCGATACTCTAAAACAAGGAAAAAACAGAAACTGGCACTGGGCTCTGGGTTAATAGGTTAGTCCCAAAAATCATATAAAATAGCATATAAATGCATATAAAACATCCAAGGTTGATAATATAATAGCATGGAACAATCAAAAATTATAGATACGTTGGAGACATATGAATAATCAATATAGTGATGTTCACCATTGAAAGCTACTCTATTTCACATGATGATTGGTTATGGTTTAGTTGATATGGATCACGTGATCACTTAGAGGATTAGAGAGATGTCTATCTAAGTGGGAGTTCTTAAGTAATATGATTAATTGAACTTAAATTTATCATGAACTTAGTACCTGATAGTATCTTGCTTGTCTATGTTGATTGTAGATAGATGGCCTGTGATGTTGTTCCGTTGAATTTTAATGCGTTCCTTGAGAAAGAAAAGTTGAAAGATGATGGTAGCAATTACACTGACTGGGTTCGTAACTTGAGGATTATCCTCATTGCTGCATAGAAGAGTTACATCCTGGAAGCACCGCTAGGTGTACCACCTGCACCAGCAACTGCAGACATTGTGAATGCCTGGCAGTCACGTGTTGATGACTACTCGATAGTTCAGTGTGCCATACTTTGCGGCTTAGAACCGGGACTTCAACGATGTTTTGAACGTCATGGAGCATATGAGATGTTCCAGGAGTTGAAGTTAATATTTCAAAAGAATGCCCGGATTGAGAGATATGAAGTCTCTAATAAGTTCTACAGCTGCAAGATGGAGGACAATAGTTCTTTCAATGAGCATATACTCAAGATGTCTGGGTACTGCAATCACTTGATTCAACTGGGAGTTAATCTTCCGGATGATAGCGTCATTGACAGAATTCTTCAATCACTGCCACCAAGCTACAAAAGCTTCATGATGAACTATAACATGCAAGGGATGTGTCGTGGGTTTGTCACGGCAGATGTCCTAGAGAAAGGACTTAGTCGTGGAGCCATCGCAAAGGGTTAGCTTGAAGGGGTTAAAGCGGACACAAGGACGCAAGAGAGTTTATACTAGTTCGCCCCCTTCGAGGAAGGTAAAGCCTACGTCTAGTTGTGATGGAATTGATGGGGTTTCGATGACTAGGGAGCAAACAAGCTTCGCCTATGTCTCAAGTTGTCGTCTGTTGTCCTTGAACCGCCGCCGGGTCGTCCCCTTATATACATGGGTGACGCCTGCCGGTTCAGAGAGTCCCAACACCGGTTCATACTCGTATCCGGGTTGGTCTCTCCTTGTTCCTAACTTATATTACAAGTATATGCACAAAGCTGATGTACGTCTACAGGTTGTAAACCGACTACGGGCCCTGGGCCTTTATCTGCCTCTTTGGGCTTTAACACCTTTGAACTACTGATGGAGTTAAACCGGCCCAGGTAGGCCGGTTTATGCCCAGCAGTAATATCCCCAACATTAGGCCCCAGATTGACTTGAACAGGTTCATGTCAATCCTTAGCAAAAATCTTCGTCTTCAACATCTTCTTGTAGTTGTTGAACCGCCGTGACGTTATCTTCTCTGTTTGCTGTAAACCGGCGTGACAACATCTATCATAAAGAAAACATCCATGATATCTTCTTGTTTAATAGATTCGCAATGACCGAGGTGATCGCCCTACTTCCAAAATCCGCGGTCCCTTGATTCCCGCGCCTGACACATGTCCCTTGCCTTATAAATAGGACCGAAGGGTCATTTCTTTTCTTCCCTTCGTGCCCTTCCTCTTCGTCTTCCTCGCGTCGCCAGTCTCAGAGCTCCGCCGCCGCCATCGTCTTCTGCATCACCCTTGGCCGCTGCATCAACTTGAACGCGCCAGAAAGCCGCGGCGTCCTTCCGTGTTTTCCTCAGCTCTGGTAGGTCTTCTGTTCTTCTCAACATAGATCTGATCTAGGGCTTTGTGTTCTTGCGGTGTTCATCACTTGTTCATACTCATGTACTATCTCCTGGATGCACATGTGAACCCTTGCTTTGTGTAGCGGTAACTTTTAGTATCCGCCGTTCGTTTCCTGCCCAAACCCGTAGATCTCACATATACTTCTGCCCATTGATTCAATACTGTTCTGCTTTGATCTTCGACTATTTTTCTTATTTTCTGAACTTGCTTCAGATCCAACGCCGTAACAAGACCTTATGAAACCTGTTTCTGCATACTTAACCATCCGCAATCTCAATTGCTTCAATGTTTAGATTAGGCGGTTTAACCTGATAGAAAATTTTCCAAACCGGTATATGCCATTAGTCCCCTTGTTGAACCGCCATATGTTGTTGCTTCATAAAACTCCGGTTTAGATAGATCTGCTTCCGGTTTAACGTTGCACATATCAATGTACCTTGTAGATTTCATCGTGGCCAAGCAAGTGTATGAGTGCAACTGGGTCCCTTCTCGCGTCACAGAGGATCAACTGGACGATTTAGTCCTGATTGGCACCTTGGGCAGCAAAGACGCCATCCATTGGAGGGCTCCTGGCAAAGAATGCCCCCCACACCTCGAGAAGGAGAGGTTGTTGTCTTCGTAGACCACTTAGCCCAGGGTTTTAAACCGCCCGGTTCTAAATTTTACCGAGATGTTCTAGCTGATTTCCAACTCCATCCGCAAGACACTGGCCCCAACTCTGTTACAAATATGTGCCACTTCCAAGTGCTCTGTGAGGTGTTCTTTCAAGAGGAGCCCACAGTGGAATTATTCAGAGATCTTTTCCATCTAAACCGCCATACTGAGTTTACTGATGGCTCTAATACGGAGTTGGGTGGCATGGCGATTCAAAAAAGGAAAGAGGTCACATACCCTCACGCCAAGCTGCACAGTCACCCCAAGGAGTGGAATCAGACATGGTTCTACTGCAAAGACACCTTCCCTGCTGGTGAGAATCCCTTGCCTGGTTTTCGTCCGGAGCGGCTCAGCAATACCCATCCTTTTCCTCAACGATTGACTGCCCAGGAGAGAATAAAATATGCTCCCCAGCTGTCAAAGCTCAGAGCCTTTATGGCCAACGGTTTAACAGGGGTTAACCTTGCTCGCTGTTGGATATCATGGAGCATACTACCCCTTAGTCAGCGCTCCAGTTTGATGTGCGAATATACTGATAGTGTGGATGACCCACTGCGACATTCAAGACTCCAGCTGTCCGGTGAAGAAATCACGGAGGCTGTGCGTAAGATACTAAATGAACCGGAACACATCTGCGCTAGAACCGGCCTGCTTTCCTTCTGCGCTACCAACAAACCGCCAGTTGTAAGACTTTGACTTTTCCCTTTACTGAATCTGTTATTGATATGTCTGGTCATTGTTTTTAATATCAGTGTCTGCATAATCAGGGCGATGATCCGTTTTGGAGCAAAAAACTGCCGCAGGAGAAGCCAAAAAACCCAGACAAACCGGAAAGAGCAACCCGGCAAAAGACTAAAGCTGTGAAGAAGACTGCCCATAGGAAAAGAACCACCGCCTCTTCTAATCCGGCTCCTGACGATGAGGTTGATAATCCGGATTTTGAGGTAGAACTTGACTCACTTGGTTTATTTTTCATGCGTCTTATTGATGATGATATTTGTCAGGATGATGTCGAAGCCAGCCACGCGGATGTTGCCGAGGTAATTATTCTCTCTTCCAATTCAGAAACCTTGCCTTCACAAGAAATCCGTCAGGCAAACCGGAAAGTTAAATTTTCTCATCCTCTTGCTTATTTGGATCCTAAACTTCTTATGAAGACCCAACAACACGAAGCTCGCCGCACCACCCGGCACAGCGGCCAGGTAGTTACCTCTGCCGGTTTACCGAACAGTCCGGTTCGGAAAATCCATTCCGAGGTCTCTAATTTGCTTGTCAGTGCTTGTCCTAAAGCGGGCTGCTTTCATCAACCTCTTACTCCGTCTGACTCCAATTATCAGGTTACTTCCCACTCATCTTCTGGCGAGTCATCGGCTACTCAGCTCCCACCGCTCAAAACGGTGTTTGGGTAAGCTATACTTATTGCAATGTTTGCAGTCCATTGCCTTAGAACATATTCTGTATTTGATTTTTTTATCCTTCTTAGGGCCAAACCTAGGCCAAGCAAGAAGGCCCGCCTGGACAAAGCGGCTGAAGAGGATGCCGTTCTTGAAACGGACAAGACACCCAACGCTGAAGCGGCTATTCCTGAGGATATTCCCAATGATCCACCGCAACAAGATGATGATCTTATTGCAGAAGAGAGACCTACTGACACCTCAGATCCTACCCATCAGCCTACAGGTTCCATCCGGATTGAAAGCTCCACCGGTCCAGCAAAGCCTACTGACAAGCCAACAGCTCCAGTGCAAACCGGCGGTACCAAAGATGATGAGGTTGTCATTACTGGTACTGGCCATACTGAGCCAAACAATCCTGTCGCTTTATCCAAACATTCTGCCAAGGAAGAACTTGCTGCCTTTGGTAAAGGCAAGTGGAACGCTGATCTGACGACTTACGCTGCTCTGAATGCCCAAGATATCCATTCCGGCTATCTGAACCGGCTGTATACTAGCCGTGACTATGAAGCCGGTCTGGTCAACATGATGAAAGACAAATATGAGGTAATTTCCATATGCTCCTTCTTGCTTGTATGCTTCCATTCCTGACTCTCCTAGCCCCCAAGGGCCGGTTTGGAATATTCTTTCAAACCGGGACTTAAATAATATAAATCTTGTTGCTTTGAAATTTGCTAATGTAGCCCCCAAGGGCCGGTTCAACTTTTAGCGTAGTTAAACCGGTACTTTAAGTAATTGAAACTGCCGTATCAGAATATATATATGATCAAATAGCCATTAGCCCCCAAGTGCCAAGTTGAATACTTGTATTGATCTTGGGACTTTGTAAACAATCGAAAGATGAAGGGGTAAATCGGAGGCCGCTTTAGATCAAATATGCATTAGCCCCCAAGTACTAAGCGCATAACTTGTTATGTGGTTGGTACTTGAATCCTTCTACCAGTTTGCTGAAGCATATATCTGTATGCATGCAGGCGGAGCTAAAGACGAAAGACAACCAAGTCATCGATCTTCAAGAAGCCCTGAAAACCCAACAAGCTGAAACCTCCAAAGCAAAAGAGGAATTGGCCAGTGCTTTAAGCGCCATGGAACAACTTAAGGAAAATTTCAAAAAGAAACGGGCGGACTGGGCCACTGAGAAATCCGCTTTGATCA
This sequence comes from Triticum urartu, assembly GCF_003073215.2. Taxonomy (NCBI): domain Eukaryota; kingdom Viridiplantae; phylum Streptophyta; class Magnoliopsida; order Poales; family Poaceae; genus Triticum; species Triticum urartu. The sequence continues at coordinate 524,118,547 of NC_053025.1, forward strand.
AACGAGCAGAGGATGCTGAGGCTGCACTAAAACCAGTGGCAGATGAACTGACCAGCATAAAGCGGCACGTGCATGCCATGACTGCTGCTATCTTTGGTAAGCCAGTTTTCCTACTGAATTGGCTCTGCCTTCTGACAAAGTCGCCGGCTTATTAACCCTTTATGGTATTTCAGGGGCACGCATTGGTCACTTGGGGTCAGATGTACGGAAGAAGCTAAAAGCCGCCTATACATTGGTTGAACAATTGTATACTGGTGCCCAGCGGATCATCTATACCGCCTCTCATAACAAACCGGCGCCTACTTTGATTCAAGATACTCTGATGAAACTGTCGGTGCTTCCTGCCCGGATTGAAGAGCTAAAGAAATTTGCTTCTCGAGCCGGCGCAATCAATGCTTTAATCCGGGCAAAAGCCTGGGTGCCGGACTTTGATCCTGTTGAAGCGGCTCAGGGCTATCCCAGCTTGAAGGAAGACGGATCAGAATTCGGTGAAGCGGATCTGCGAGCGATAAACCGGGAGGTGCGTCCACTAGCTTGTCAGTTGGACGAGGAAGCAGACTTGTCTCGTTATCAAGTGCAATATGACAGTCAGAACAAGCGAATAGCTACGCCAATCCATGAATCGGAAAATCTGATTCCTCCCATCCGTAAGCATACTTACGCTCCCGATATTGACCCGTCCTTGCTGATCCACGATGAAGTTGTTTTTCAAGCATTAATGGGAATCGACTGGACAACTGTGGATTTCCAGCCACTGGGTAGGGATACGGAGGCTGAAGCGGCGCAGGACGACCCACAACCATCAGGCCAGGCTGGTGACCAAGCTTGAACCGGACGCCGGTTTAAAACTGCCTCTTCTTCGCGAAAAACAATTATATTATTATGGGCACCATGTTGCCTTGTAATAGGCTAGCTGATACCTTTGATGTTGATATGCCTTCGTGCATAATTTGTTCTTCCTGTGGCAATGAACTTTCCAAAACACTTTCTGAAATGAAAAATTCGTCAAGTGCCACCGCGGTTGTACCGTCAGGCGGAATATGATGTCTGCATATATGAAATCAAAACAAAATTTTAAGTATGACCAAATTTTGAGATACATAATACCTGCCGTCATTGAGCGTGAAGTTGGCTTGGCCAATCTTGAAGCGGAGTTTTGCAAACCCATACTGTTGGAGGAGATAACAGCTCCTGTATATATATATGACGCTGGTTTACCATGTAAACTGTGTCGGGTTATGATAAACACCGTGTTACTCCATAAGAGGATGTTAACAACAAGGATCAAACCGGACAAATAGTCTCCGGATTGACGTGAACTGTGTTCCGTCAATTGATTGGTTAAAAAACTTTGTCGGTTTAAAGAACACAATAAAAAGCAAAAAAAAACCTTCAAAGAAAAGTATGAAGCAAAAGCAACGACAAAAACGTTTGCCAAAAAAGATTTATTTAAGCTGATCAAATGGCGTAACCATGGCCAAACACGACCAAGCTCCCGTTAGGTGTAACTATGGTTCTAGTTAGCCAGGTCCCCAAGTGATTCTTGTGGCATTTATGCCGACCAAATGGCGTGGTCATGGTTCGGGTTCGACCAAGCCCCCAAGTGATTCTGTGGCCTTAGGCCGATAAAGAGGCATGACTGGTTCAGACATGACCAAGTCCCCAAGTGATTTGGTGGCTTTCGCCTATCAAGAGGCATGGTATTGGTTCAGACGCGACCAATCCTCCAAGTGATATAACACGATGCTTTTAGCAAAGCGAACTCAAGGGGTAAACCGGAGGCCGTTTTAGAGCAACTCCATGTAACCTCACATGATGTAAAAGAACAGATACCCCGCTTTAGCTAAGGTTCCGGTTTATTATACTTAATCATAATATATACATTGTATGTACATAAGTATAGCCAATGGCTCAGGTATAGTAAGGCCGAAGATGAGCTATATTCCACGGCCTGTTAGTCTCTTCCTCTGATGTACGTGAGTCCTTATGCTCTCGAATATCGATCAGATAGAGGCCGTTTTAGAGCAACTCCATGTAACCTCACATGATGTAAAAGAACAGATACCCCGCTTTAGCTAAGGTTCCGGTTTATTATACTTAATCATAATATATACATTGTATCTACATAAGTATAGCCAATGGCTCAGGTATAGTAAGGCCGAAGATGAGCTATATTCCACGGCCTGTTAGTCTCTTCCTCTGATGTACGTGAGTCCTTATGCTCTCGAATATCGATCAGATAGTACGACCCGTTGTGCAGATTCTTGCTGACCACGAAAGGCCCCTCCCAAGGTGGGGATAGCTTATGCATATCAGTCTGATCTTGGATGAGCCGAAGCACCAAATCTCCTTCCTAGAAGGCTCTGGTTCTGACTCGGCGACTGTGATAACGACGAAGATCCTGCTGGTAAATCGCCGACCGGGCGGCTGCGATGTCACGCTCTTCATCCAATCGATCCAAAGCATCTTGCCGTGCTGTCTCGTTGTCCGCTTCAACATAAGCCGTGACACGAGGTGAGTCATGACGGATATCGCTGGGGAGAACCGCCTCCGCTCCATAAACCATGAAGAATGGTGTGTATCCTGTTGATCTGTTGGGTGTTGTATTGATGCTCCATAACACAGATGGTAATTCTTCTACCCAACAACCCGGCGTTCTCTGCAAAGGAACCATGAGCCGGGGCTTGATGCCTCTCAAGATCTCTTGATTAGCTCTTTCTGCTTGACCATTGGACTGTGGATGTGCCACTGATGAAACGTCGAGCCGGATGTGCTCCCGTTCGCAAAACTCCTTCATAGCACCTTTGGATAAATTGGTACCATTATCTATGATAATACTGTGCGGAAAGCCAAACCGGAAAATCACCTTTTTGATGAACTGAACCGCCGTGGCCGCATCACACTTGCTAACAGGTTCTGCCTCCACCCACTTTGTAAACTTGTCCACCGCCACCAGGAGGTGGGTCTTCTTATCTTTGGACCTTTTGAAAGGCCCAACCATATCCAGCCCCCAAGTCGCAAACGGCCAAGTAATTGGAATCATCCTCAATTCTTGAGCCGGTACATGAGCACGTCTTGAAAACCTTTGGCAACCATCACATCGTCTGACCAGATCCTTCGCATCAGCATGAGCAGTTAACCAATAGAAACCATGGCAAAACGCTTTAGCCACCAGAGACTTTGAACCAGCGTGGTGACCACAATCTCCTTCGTGGATCTCCCGCAAAATTTCACGGCCTTCTTCAGGAGACACGCAACGTTGAAAAGCTCCTGATACACTGCAATGATGTAACTCACCATTGATGACAGCCATGAACTTGGATCGCCGGATTATCTGCCGGGCCAGAATCTCATTTTCTGGCAACTCGCCCCGGTTCTTGTACGTCAGATAAGGAAGCGTCCAATCCGGAATATCATGAAGCACTGCCACCAATTGAGCCTCCGGATCAGGAATGGCCAAATCCTCTTCACCAGGGATCTTCACCGACGGGTTGTGCAGTACATCCAGAAAAACATTGGGTGGGACCGGTTTGCGCTGAGAGCCCAGCCGGCTTAAAGCGTCCGCCGCTTCATTTTTCCACCGGTCCACGTGGTCCACCTGATAGCCTCTGAAATAACCTGCAACAATATCCACCTCACGACGATATGCTGCCATGAGTGGGTCCTTGGAGTCCCAAGTGCCAGACACTTGCTGAGCCACAAGGTCCGAATCACCGAAGCACTTAACTCGACTTAGATTCATCTCCTTAGCCATCCGAAGACCATGGAGCAATGCTTCATACTCAGCTGCATTGTTAGTACAAGGGAACATTAAACGGAGAACATAACAAAACTTATCACCTCGTGGGGAAGTTAATACGACTCCAGCCCCCGAGCCTTCCAACTGCCTGGATCCGTCAAAATGGATGGTCCAATACGTATGATCCGGCTTTTCTTCAGGTGCTTGCATTTCCGTCCAATCATTGATGAAATCAACAAGTGCTTGAGACTTAATCGCTGTCCGAGGCACATATTTCAAACCGTACGGCCCCAGCTCTATGGCCCACTTTGCAATCCGGCCAGTTGCTTCCCGGTTCTGGATGATATCTCCCAAAGGAGCAGAACTGACCACCGTAATTGGGTGCCCTTGGAAGTATTGCTTAAGCTTCCGGCTTGCCATAAAAACTCCGTACACCAGCTTCTGCCAATGCGGATACCTTTGCTTGGACTCAATGAGTACCTCGCTGATATAATAGACCGGACGTTGAACCGGATGCTCCTTACCTGCCTCCTTTCGTTCCACCACAATAGCCACGCTGACCGCACGAGCATTAGCAGCAACATATAGCAGTAACGGCTCCTTGTCAATGGGAGCGGCGAGCACATGCGGATTGGCCAATTGCCGCTTTAAGTCCTCAAATGCTTCATCAGCAGCAGAACTCCAGACGAACTGATCCGCCTTCTTCAACATCTGATACAAAGGGATCGCCTTCTCACCCAGGCGGCTGATAAACCGGCTTAACGCGGCAATCCGGCCTGCCAGGCGTTGAACATCATTGATACACTTTTGTTTAGCCAGGAGGTGATGGCTGTGATCTTCTCCGGATTAGCCTCAATTCCCCTGTTGGACACCAGAAAACCCAATAACTTGCCCGCCGGTACACCAAAGACACACTTGTCCGGATTAAGCATCATCTTGTACGTCCTTAGGTTATCAAAGGTTTCCTTCAAATCATCAACCAGAGTCTCCTTCTTCCTGGATTTAACCACGATATCATCCACGTAAGCATGTACATTACGGCCAATCTGCTTGTGAAGACAATTTTGTACACACCGTTGATAAGTTGCCTGGGCACTTTTGAGCCCAAAGGGCATAGACACATAGCAGAAGGCTCCAAAGGGAGTTATGAATGCCGTCTTCTCCTGGTCCTTAACTGCCATTTTGATCTGATGATAGCCAGAATATGCATCCAAAAAACTTAAACGCTCACAACCCGCCATAGCATCAATGATTTGATCAATACGGGGGAGGGCAAACGGATCTGCTGGACAAGCTTTATTAAGATCTGTGTAATCCACACACATACGCTAGGTGCCGTTTCTCTTAAGGACTAGCACCTGATTGGCAAGCCACTCAGGGTGAAAAACTTCAACAATAAAACCAGTTGCTAAGAGCTTGGCTACCTCTTCCCCGATCGCCTTGCGTCTTTCTTCGTTAAACCGGCGGAGGAACTGTTTCACCGGTTTGTATTTAGGATCCACATTAAGTGTGTGCTCAGCGAGTTGCCTCGGTACACCTGGCATGTCAGAGGGCTTCCATGCGAAAATGTCCTGATTCTCACGGATGAACTCGATGAGCGCGCTTTCCTATTTCGGATCCAAGTTGGCACTAATGCTGAACTGCTTGGACGAATCGCCAGGCACGAAGTCAACAAGCTTAGTTTCTGCTGCCGATTTGAACTTCAGGGCCGGATCATGCTCCGTAGTTGGCTTCTTCAATGGAGTCATGTCCGCCGGATCAACATTGTCTTTATAGTACTTTAACTCCTCGGTGGCACAAACCGACTCTGCATAAGCTGCATCTCCTTCCTCCAAAGCGATCTTGCGGCTTCCGTGAACCATTATTGTCCCCTTGTGACCTGGCATTTTGAGCTGAAAATACACATAACAGGGCCGAGCCATAAACTTGGCGTATGCTGGACGCCCAAACAGGGCATGATATGGACTTTGGATTTTCACCACTTCAAACATTAATGTCTCCGATCTGGAATCATGATCATCCCCAAAGGCCACTTCAAGAGCTATCTTACCAACGGGATATGCTGATCTGCCAGGCACTACACCGTGGAATACTGTATTGGACGGTTTGAGATTCTTATCTATAAGTCCCATACGACGGAAGGTCTCATAGTATAGGATGTTAATGCTGCTCCCTCCATCCATGAGCACCTTGGTGAACTTATAACCTCCCACCTGAGGCGCCACCACCAGAGCCAACTGACCCGGATTATCGACCTGGAGTGGGTGATCCTCTCTGCTCCATATGATTGGTTGTTCAGACCAACGTAGATAACGGGGTGTGGCCAGTTCAACAGAGTTGACTGCCCGCCTCTGAACCTTCCGGTCTCGCTTGTCCAAGCTAGTGGTAAAGACATGGTACTGCCCATTGCTCAATTGCTTTGGGTTGCTTTGGTAACCTGACTGTTGCTGCTGTTGGTTGTAACCACCCTGGTTGTTCTGACTATTTTGACCATTATGCCCGCCCGGATTACCATTAAATCCTGAACCGGAACTGCCTCCACCGTAACCCGGCCCGGATCCTGAGCCGCCGCCAGATCCGTGATCATATCGGAAATTATTAGAATTCTTGAACTCCTACATAATAAAACAATCCTTCCAAAGGTGGTTTGCTGGCTCCTCCTTCGTCCCATGTTTTGGACAGGGCTGGTTTAGCAAATAGTTCAGGCGGTTTGGGTTGGGGTTGGGCGCTCCACTACAATTTTTCGGCCTGCCCTTGCGCCGCTGGCCATTGTCCTGTACATTGGTATTAGCCACAAAATCCATGTTGCCATCCGCTTTACGCTTGCCTCCTCCGCCATTGCCTACCCAGTGATGCTGCTGACCTTTGGAGCTGCTGTTCTTCTTCCCCTTCCCTGTCTTGTCATCATCAGACTCGGGATCCTTGGTACTATCAGAATCAGCATATTTTACCAAAGCGGCCATGAGGGTTCCCATGTCGGTGCAATGACGCTTTATCCGTTCCAATTTCAACTTCAGGGGCCCAAACCGGCAGTTGCCTTCTAGGGTTAATACTGCGGTGTCAGCGTTGATGCGGCCTGAGGAGTGCAACACTTGTGAAACCCGGCGCACCCAATGAGTCGTTAACTCTCCTTCCTCCTGGACGCATGCAGCTATGTCCACTATCGACATAGGCTATTTACAGGTATCCTTGAAATTGTTGATAAACCGGGCTCTTAATTGGGCCCACAAGCTGATAGAATTAGCGGGCAAGCTTTTTAGCCAAGTACGGGCCGTTCCTTCAAGCATCATGGTGAAGTATTTCGCACACGCCGTGTCATCCACATCAAGCATCTCCATGGCCATCTCATAGCTCTCTACCCATGTCTCTGGTGGTTGATCCGCCGTATAATTTGGTACCTTGCGCGGGCCTTTGAAATCCTTGGGCAAACGCACGTTGCGTAAAGCGGGGACGAGGCAAGGCACCCCCAAAGAACTAGAAGTAACACTAGGCTCGATCGAAATGGTTGGACGAACCGGCGTGAGCTGCCGAGCCTGATGCTGTGCGGCTAACTCGGCCTCCCTACGCGCTCGGGCCCGGTTCACCACTTCCTGGGCGTCATCAGCACTACCCGTCAGGTTGTTACCACGGGGTGCTCCATGTCGTTCATTACTCGACACTGCTGGTTCATCCATATGTCTGCTATAGCTCCGGCTTGGACGGGGGATCGAGTGGATTCGGTCGCGGCTGTACGAGTACGCCTCCTGTTGGGCCAAAGCTATCCTCAGAAGTTCCTTGACCCGTCGCGTCTCTACTGCTTGCAGCGAGTCACCTTCAACTGGAATATCCTCCAGTCGTGCAGCAGCGGCAACAAGATTGTCCATTGGGTTGGAGTAGTGACCCGGAGGTGTTAAAGCATCCCGAGGTATAACGGTGTTTTGACGAGGCGGGTCCATCTGACGGGGCTGAACCGGCGCACCGGTCCTAGGGGCTTCTGCCTGGTTCCCCTCCAGCGGATTGTTGGCTCTTGGTCCTGGAGTGTTGAAAAGGTCCCTGGCCTCGAAAACCGGAGGTAAGCGGGATCGGTGCTTCCTCCTCATGACTTCATGCGACGCGCTCTGGTCCAACATAAGCCTGTAGGCATGTGCATCTAAAGCGGCCCGCTCTGCGGCCATCCTGGTGTCCTCAGCCGCCAGATCCGTTTTGGCCTGGGTGATTTGTTCCTTTACCTTTGCAATCTCCGTGTTGTGAGCATCCTGATCTGGCGGATTAACTTCTGCCATAAGCACAGCCAACGCATCAAACAGTTCTGATAGAACCTGAGCCGGCGGGCGCACAGGGCCTCCTGCCCCGGCAGCCGTTGCCGCTGCTGAACCGGAGATCGCTGCCGCGGCTGTCGAAGAGTGAAGCGCTGCTTGTGTTCTGGTCATAAATATTCCAACCCGGTTAGGCAGATCAGAGGGGTCCGGAATACTATCACCATCGGAACAGCTCTCAATCCGGCCATCTTGTAGCTGATAAAGAGATTCGGTTTCTCCGGTCGAAAAATCGTCACCGGAACAAACGGTAGTTGCCCCGCGAAGCTCCGATACATCCTCATAACTCCCTCCATGGATCATTCCCACGAAGGCACGCTTCATGGCCAGTTTAACCCGGGCAGATCGCGCACGCTGAGCCGTCTCGACGAGGTCGGCGCAGATGTCCAGCTCAGTGTTGGGGAACGTTGCAGAAAACAAAAAATTTCCTACGGTTTCACCAAGATCCATCTAGGAGTTCATCTAGCAACGAGTGATTGGATTGCATCTACATACCTTTGTACATCACGCGCAGAAGCATTCAAAGAACGGGGATGAGGAAGGCGTACTCGACGTGATCCAAATCACCGGAGATCCTAGCGCCGAACGGACGGCACCTCCGCGTTCAACACACGTATGGTAAGCGTAACGTCTCCTTCTTCTTGATCCAGCAAGGGGGAAGGAGAGGTTGAGGAAGATGGCTCCAGCAGCAGCACGATGGCGTGGTGGTGATGGAGCTGCAGTACTCCGGCAGGGCTTCGCTAAGCTCTATGGAGGAGGAGGAGGTGTTGGAGAGGGAGAGGCAGGCACCAAAGGCGTGGATTGAGAGGCCCTCCTTCCCCCACTATATATAGGGAGCCTAGAGGGGCACCGGCCCTAGGAGATCCAATCTCCTAGGGGGGCGGCGGCCAAGGGAGGAATCCCTCCTCCCCAAGGCACCTAGGAGGTGCCTTCCCCCTTTGGGACTCTTCCCTTCCCTATCTCTTGGCGCATGGGCCTCTTGGGGCTGGTGCCCTTGGCACATATAGGCCAAGGCGCACCCCCTACATCCCATGTGGCCCCCCGGGGCAGGTGGCCCCACCCGGTGGACCCCCGGGACCCTTCCGGTGGTCCCGGTACAATACCGGTGATCCCCAAACTTGTCCCGATGGCCGAAATAGCACTTCCTATATATAATTCTTTACCTCCGGACCATTCCAGAACTCCTCCTGACGTCCGGGATCTTATCCGGGACTCTGAACAACATTCGGGTTACTGCATATACATATCCCTACAACCCTAGCGTCACCGAACCTTAAGTGTGTAGACCCTACGGGTTCGGGAGACATGTAGACATGACCGAGATCGCTCTCCGGTCAATAACCAACAGCGGGATCTGGATACCCATGTTGGCTCCCACACGCTCCTCGATGATCTCATCGGATGAACCATGATGTCGAGGATTCAAGCAACCCCGTATACAATTCCCTTTGTCAATCGGTATGCTACTTGCCCGAGATTCGATCGTCGGTATCCCAATACCTTGTTCAATCTCGTTACCGGCAAGTCACTTTACTCGTACCGTAATGCATGATCCCGTGACCAGACACTTGGTCACTTTGAGCTCATTAAGATGATGCATTACCGAGTGGGCCCGGTGATACCTCTCCATCATACGGAGTGACAAATCCCAGTCTTGATCTGTGTCAACCCAACAGACACTTTCGGAGATACCCGTAGTATACCTTTATAGTCACCCAGTTACGTTGTG
>NC_053025.1:524129309-524154822 GCF_003073215.2 Triticum urartu
CTACTGAATACTTTGATGCGGATATTAAGTCTTTCAGGTGTGGTTGAATTGACAACTCAGCTGCTAATACTTGAGAATATTCTTTGGCTCTCCTTGTGTTGAATCAATAAATTTGGGTTGAATACTCTACCCTCGACAACCGTTACGATCCCCTATACTTGTGGGTTATCAAGACCTTTTTCTGGTGCCGTTGCCGGGGATCATAGCTCTATTCTCTGAGTCACTTGGGATTTATATCTGTTGATCACTATGAGAAATTTGAAAGACAACAAAACCAAGATCTATCCCTCTACTACGAGGGGAGGTAAGAAACCGCCATCTAGCTCTGCACTTGATTCACCTTCTGGTTTGAGTAAGCTTGCGACACCTACACCTGCTATTGATTCTGATATGTCGCATGTTATTGATGATGTCACTTCTGCTATGCATGATGCTTATGATGATACTACTTCTTTGCTTGATAATACTGTGCCACTAGGTGAATTTCTTGATGAACAACTTGCTAGGGTTAGAGAGAATGAAATTATTGAAACTGATGATCTTATTGGAACTGAAGATTATGATTATCCCCCTAGATATGAATTGCCTAAGGTACCCGAGGGTTATTGTCGGTGTCAAAACCGGTTTCTCGGGTAGGGGGTCCCGAACTGTGCGTCTAAGGCGGATGGTAACAGGAGGCAGGGAACACGATGTTTTACCCAGGTTCGGGCCCTCTTGATGGAGGTAAAACCCTACGTCCTGCTTGATTTATTCTTGATGATACGAGTATTACAAGAGTTGATCTACCACGAGATCGGAGAGGCTAAACCCTAGAAGCTAGCCTATGGTATGATTGTATGTTGTCCTATGGACTAAAACCCTCCGGTTTATATAGACACCGAAGGGGGCTAGGGTTACACAAGGTCGGTTACAAAGGAGGAGATATCCATATCCGTACTGCCTAGATTGCCTTCCACGCCAAGTAGAGTTCCATCCGGACACGAGATGAAGTCTTCAATCTTGTATCTTCATAGTCCAACAGTTCGGCCAAAGGATATAATCCGGCTGTCCGGATACCCCCTAATACAGGACTCCCTCAGTAGCCCCCCCAAACAAGGCTTCAATGACAATGAGTCCGGCGCGCAGTGTTGTCTTCGGCATTGCAAGGCGGGTTCTTCTCCATATTTCGAACGTATGTAAAGCAGTGTCCGGTCCCATAAATGTTTGGACCTCTTGGTTCCTGTGCCCAATAAGGGCTATCTCCCACGCGTCGAATGAATACGAGGCGCCAGGGCGTTTTTACATTCGCCCCCCTAGCCAGATAAATAAATTGTCTATTAAAGGGATGGGGATTCTTAGATCCGATCCATACCATCCTCCCCCAGCGAGAATCCATCAGAGCGTGTTCCGGAAAGATCCATTCCAGCATGGCCGACCTCCGCAGCTCCTCCCCCCGCCCCCGTAGCCCTAAGCTCAGTGATTGGGAGAGGTGTTCAGTCCCACACAGTCGATTAGTCGAACTGCAGACTAAGGGATTTCTCCCTCCGGCGTATATGGTGCCCGTTCGAGCCAGGCTTGCCACCTACAATGGCGGGGAGCAAGCGGAGAGCTTTCCCTATCCCTCTATGGGGGAGCGGGTTTGCCTTGTTCCTTATTTATTAAGGGGACTCGGATTTCCAATTCATCCGTTCCTCCGCGGGCTCCTGGAGTTCTACGGCCTCCAATTGCACAATTTCACCCCTGCCTCCATTCTACATATCGCCGGCTATGTTGCTCTCTGCGAGTTGTTCCTGGGCTGCGAGGCTCACTTCGAGTTGTGGAAAAGGCTATTTTGCCTCGTCCCTCGCACACAGAGGGGGTCACTTTATCAAGTGGGCGGAGCCGAAATATGGCGCATCGATGGTACCGGATACCTGTCCGGTACCCTGAAGAAGTCGTCCGAAGACTGGCCTTCGGAATGGTTTTATATGGAGGACGTTCCCCTTCCGGACCCTGTTTGGCGGGGTCTTCCTGAGTTCAACAATGCTCCTCTGAAGAAACGCCGAAGTTGGCGGCCACGGAGCCCCCAGGTGGAAGACAATGGAGAAGTCCTCTAACTGATGAACCGGATTAAAGCACTGGCTCAATCAGGATTGACAGTAATCGAAGTTATGTCGATTTGCATAATGCGGAGAGTGCAACCACTTCAATATCATGGGCACCCTTGTGGTGTTTTAACGGGGCAGATGATGCCACCCGCTGCGGGCGTAAGGGTCCGGACAATGCTGCCGCTTTAGCAAAAATTCTGTCCGAATTGTTCAAGGGAGAGGAAGAGGAGTTCATCCACATCAAGCCACGGGATGGATTCTCCATGTACAATCCTCCAAGCTGGGTAAGTTATATCTCCTTACTCCCATTTTTCCCGCATTCTTTGTCATAAGTATTCACCTTGCCACTTTGCGGTAGGAACCGCGAAAAGCCATAAAGGAGGTCAGCAGCCCTTCTCCACAACCAGAGGACCCTGACCGGGCCCTCGACTCCGGACTTGAAGAAGATCCGGTTATATTCGTGGAGCTGATAGACCGGCAGTTCTATCAGTTAAGCTGCGATGATGCCATGGTGGCCATTACGGCCGACTATCCCGGACTGCTTCCTGCATCGCAAGTAATAAAACCAAAAAATCCCAACTCCAAAAACTAGGATCCCCTGTTAGACACTTCACCTACCACATACATATGGCGTTTTTACAGGGAAGGCATTCGGGACGCCCTGCCGAACCCGCAACAACTTGCCAACAAGAGGCACCGAGGCCGGGCAGGCCAAAAAGGAAGGCGGTCAAGACGGAGACGCCGGCACAAAGGTATAATAGAAACTCCGCTCCGTGGTTGTCGTCTTTCTTGAAATGTAACGACGCCCGTGTTTCTTTAACAGAAAAAACGCTCGCCGGAATATGTCCGGCGATGTTGCTAATCACGCTTCCACTAGTCGGGCGCCAGGACCGGACATAGAGGCGAAAGCCGATATGGGGCGGGCGCCGGATAATCCCCCTACAGAGGACGCGGATAGATTATCCGCTACAAACTCAGAAGTGGAAAGCGTCATGAATCATAGGCGCCGCCGGGCCGTACTCCGTGACGCTTGTTTCTCACCAGAGGCGTTTGATGCCTTCAATTCTGGAGAGGCGTACCTCCGTGCTGCTCAAGATGGTCTAGCCAGAGCCAAGGATCAGTATGTAAAGGATGTACGAGTAAGTAAATCTGACAATTTATATGTATCAGTAGCCCCTGAGACTTGAAACAGTTAGCAGAACTGATTTAAGGATCATCTTTATTGTGTAGGTTCTTACAGAAAAGAATACTAGGCTGTCACAGGAGCTGGAGGAATGCAAGACCCAACTGCGGGCTGCTGTTGCCCCATTGAAGGAACCGAAAAAGTCTCCCACTGGTAACATTTACTTTAAAGAATGATGGTTACCATATAGTATGCGGCGTGGCTGCAGATCTAACAATAGATGTTGCAGATGAATCCGGAGAAAATCCGAAGGACCAGCATGTCGTGCGATAGCTAGAGGCTGGCAAACGCATGCTGACTGAGGTTAGGCAGGAGAAAAACAATCTCCAAGACGCCAATATCAAGCTGGGTGTGGAACTAAAAGACGTTCGAGCCCAGCTTGCAGACTCCGAGAAGGAGAATAAGCGGCTTCGGCGCGACATTTTCAGTAAGTGCTTGAACGAATCCTTTTGAAGGAGTTCGGCAAAGAAGCCGACTAACAGCGTTATGTCTGTAGGTATGTTGACGGTGTTGGAAATATGCCCTAGAGGCAATAATAATTGATTATTATTGTATTTCCTTGTTCATGATAATCGTTTATTATCCATGCTAGAATTGTATTGATAGGAAACTCAGATACATGTGTGGATACATAGACAACACCATGTCCCTAGTAAGCCTCTAGTTGACTAGCTCGTTGATCAATAGATGGTTACGGTTTCCTGACCATGGACATTGGATGTCGTTGATAACGGGATCACATCATTAGGAGAATGATGTGATGGACAAGACCCAATCCTAAGCATAGCACTAGATCGTGTAGTTCGTATGCTAAAGCTTTTCTAATGTCAAGTATCATTTCCTTAGACCATGAGATTGTGCAACTCCCGGATACCGTAGGAGTGCTTTGGGTGTGCCAAACGTCACAACGTAACTGGGTGGCTATAAAGGTACACTACGGGTATCTCCGAAAGTGTCTGTTGGGTTGGCACGAATCGAGACTGGGATTTGTCACTTCGTGTGACGAAGAGGTATCTCTGGGCCCACTCGGTAGGACATCATCATAATGTGCACAATGTGATCAAGGAGTTGATCACGGGATGATGTGTTACGGAACGAGTAAAGAGACTTGCCGGTAACGAGATTGAACAAGGTATCGGGATACCGACGATCGAATCTCGGGCAAGTATCGTACCGATAGACAAAGGGAATTGTATATGGGATTGATTAAGTCCTTGACATCGTGGTTCATCCGATGAGATCATCGTGGAACATGTGGGAGCCAACATGGGTATCCAGATCCCGCTGTTGGTTATTGACCGGAGAACGTCTCGGTCATGTCTGCATGTCTCCCGAACCCGTAGGGTCTACACACTTAAGGTTCGATGACGCTAGGGTTATAAAGGAAGTTTGTATGTGGTTACCGAATGTTGTTCGGAGTCCCGGATGAGATCCCGGACGTCACAAGGAGTTCCGGAATGGTCCGGAGGTAAAGATTTATATATAGGAAGTCCTATTTCGGCCATCGGGACAAGTTTCGGGGTCATCGGTATTGTACCGGGACCACCGGAAGGGTCCCGGGGGCCCACCGGGTGGGGCCACCTATCTCGGAGGGTCCCATGGGCTGAAGTGGGAAGGGATCCAGCCCAAAGTGGGCTGGGGCACCACTTCCCTTATGGCCCATGCGCCTAGGGTGAAGGGGGAACCCTAAGGAAGAGTCCCAAGGAGGGAAGGCACCTCCTAGGTGCCTTGGGGGGGAGGGAAACCTCCCCTGGCCGCCGCCCCCTAGGAGATTGGATCTCCTAGGGCTGGCGCACCCCCCCTTGGGCTCCCTATATATAGTGAGGGTAGGAGGGCCTCTTGAGACACCCCTTATGCCTTTGGTGCAGCCCCCCCTCTCTCCTAAGTCCTTCTCCTCTCCCGTGGTGCTTGGCGAAGCCCTGCAGGATTGCCACGCTCCTCCACCACCACCACGCCGTTGTGCTGCTGCTGGATGGAGTCTTCCTCAACCTCTCCCTCTCTCCTTGCTGGATCAAGGCGTGGGAGACGTCACCGGGCTGTACGTGTGTTGAACGCGGAGGTGCCGTGCGTTCGGCACTTGATCATCGGTGATTTGGATCACGACGAGTACGACTCCATCAACCCCGTTCACTTGAACGCTTCTGCTTAGCGATCTACAAGGGTATGTAGATGCACTCTCCTTCCCCTCATTGCTGGTTTCTCCATAGATAGATCTTGGTGACACGTAGGAAAATTTTGAATTTCTGCTACGTTCTCCGACAGTGGCATCATGAGCTAGGTCTATTGCGTAGATTCTATGCACGAGTAGAACACAAATTAGTTGTGGGCGTTGATTTTGTTCAATATGCTTGCCGTTACTAGTCTTATCTTGATTCGGCGGCATCGTGGGATGAAGCGGCCCGGACCAACCTTACACGTACTCTTACGTGAGACCGGTTCCACCGACAAACATGCACTAGTTGCATAAGGTGGCTGGCGGGTGTCTGTCTCTCCTACTTTAGTCGGATCGGATTCGATGAAAAGGGTCCTTATGAAGGGTAAATAGCAATTGGCATATCACGTTGTGGTTTTGCGTAGGTAAGAAACGTTCTTGCTAGAAACCCATAGCAGCCACGTAAAACATGCAAACAACAATTAGAGGACGTCTAACTTGTTTTTGCAGGGTATGCTATGTGATGTGATATGGCCAAAAGGATGTGATGAATGATATATGTGATGTATGAGATTGATCATGTTCTTGTAATGATGATCATGGAGCCCCAAGATGGAGATCAAAGGAGCTATATGATATTGGCCATATCATGTCACTATTATTTGATTGCATGTGATGTTTATCATGTTTATACATCTTATTTGCTTAGAACGACGGTAGTAAATAAGATGATCCCTCATTAAAATTTCAAGAAGTGTTCTCCCCTAACTGTGCACCGTTGCTACAGTTCGTCGTTTCGAAGCACGCCGTGATGATCGGGTGTGATAGATCCTTACGTTCACATACAACGGGTGTAAGACAGTTTTACACATGCAAAACACTTAGGGTTAACTTGACGAGCCTAGCATGTGTATAGACATGGCCTCGGAACACAGAAGACCGAAAGGTCGAGCATGAGTCGTATGGTAGATACGATCAGCATGAAGATGTTCACCGATGTTGGCTAGTCCGTCTCACGTGATGATCGGACACGGCCTAGTTGACTCGGATCATGTAATCACTTAGATGACTAGAGGGATGTCTATCTGAGTGGGAGTTCATAAGATGAACTTAATTATCCTGAACATAGTCAAAAGGATTTTGCAAATTATGTAGTAGCTCGCGCTTTAGTTCTACTGTTTAGATATGTTCCTAGAGAAAAATTAGTTGAAAGTTGATAGTAGCAGTTATGCGGACTAGGTCCGTAAATTGAGGATTGTCCTCATTGCTTCTTAGAAGGCTTACGTCCTTAATGCACCGCTCAGTGTGCTGAACCTCGAACGTCGTATGTGGATGTTGCGAACATCTGACATACGCATTTGATAACTACGTGATAGTTCAGTTAAACGGTTTAGAGTTGAGGCACCGAAGATGTTTTGGAACGTCGCGAAACATATGAGATGTTTCGAGGGCTGAAATTGGGATTTCAGGCTCGTGCCCACGTCAAGAGGTATAAGACCTCCGACGATTTTCTTAGCCTACAAACTAAGGGAGAAAAGCTCAAATTGTTGAGCTTGTGCTCAGATTGTCTGAGTACAACATTCATTTGAATCGAGTGGGAGTTGATCTTCCAGATGAGATAATGATGTTTCTTCGAAGTCATTACCACCAAGCTGCTAGAGCTTCGTGATGAACTATAATATATCAGGGACATATATGATGATCCTTGAGATATTTGCGATGTTTGACACCACAAAAGTAGAAATCAAGAAGGAGCATCAATTGTTGATGGTTGGTGAAACCACTAGTTTCAAGAAGGGCAAGGGCAAGAAGGGATACTTCATGACACGGCAATTCAGCTGCTGCTCTAGTGAAGAAACCCAAGGTTGAACCCAAACCCGAGACTAAGTGCTTCTGTAATAAGGGGAACAACCACTGGAGCAGAATTACCCTAGATACTTGGTAGATTAGAAGGCTGGCAAGGTCGATAGAAGTATATTGGATATACATTGTGTTGATGTGTACTTTACTAGTACTCCTAGTAGCACCAGGGTATTAGATAGCGGTTCGGTTGCTAAGTGTTAGTAACTCGAAATAAAAGCTATGGAATAAACGGAGACTAGCTAAAGGTGAGCTGATGATATGTGTTGGAAGTATTTCCAAGGTTGATCAAATAGCGTACGCTCCCTCTACCATCGAGATTGGTATTAAAACCTAAATAATTGTTATTTGGTGTTTGCGTTGAGCATAGACATGACTGGATTATGTCTATCGCAATACGGTTATTCATTTAAGGAGAATAATGGTTACTCTGTTTATTTGAATAATACCTTCAAATGGTCTTACACCTGAAATGAATGGTTTATTGAATCTCGATCGTAGTGATACACATGTTCATGCCAAAAGATAGTAATGATAGTACCACCTACTTGTGGCACTGCCACGTAAGTCATATCGGTATAAAACGCATGAAGAAGCTCCATGTTGATGGATCTTTGGACTCACTCATTTTTTGAAAAGTTTGAGACATGCGAACCATGTCTATTGGTGTGTATGCATGAAGAAACTCCATGCAAATGGACCGTTTGGACTCACTTGATTTTGAATCACTTGAGGCATGCAAATCATACCACATGGGCAAGATGACTGAAAGCCTCGGTTTCAGTAAAATGGAACTAGAAAGCAAATTGTTGGAAGTAATACATTTTGATGTGTGCAGTCCAATGAGTGCTGAGGCATGTAGTGGATATCGTTATGTTCTTTCTTCATAGATGATTTGAGTAGATGTTGAGTACATTTACTTGATGAATCACGAGTCTGAATTATTGAAAGGTTCAAGTAATTTCAGTGTGAAGTTGAAAGATCGTCGTGACAAGAGGATAAAATATCTATGATATGATCATAGAGATGAATATCTGAATTACGAGTTTGGCACAGAATTAAGACATTGTGGAAATTTTTTCACAACTAATACAGCCTGGAACACCATAGTGTGATGGTGTGTCCGAACATCATAACTGCACCCTATTGGATATGATTCATACCATGATGTCTCTTATCAAATTACCACAATAGTTTATGGGTTAGGCATTAGAGACAACCACATTCACTTTAAATAGGGCACCACGTAATTCCGATGAGATGACACCGTATGAACTATGGTTTAGAGAAACCTAAACTGTCATTTCTTAAAAGTTTGGGGCTGCGACGCTTATGTGAAAAAGTTTCAGGCTGATAAGCTCGAACCCAAAGCGGATAAATGCATCTTCATAGGACACCCAAAATAGTTGGGTATACCTCTTGTCTCAGATCCGAAAGCAATAAGGGATTGTTTCTTGAATCGGGTTCTTTCTCGAGGAAAAAGGTTTGTCTCGAGAATTGAGTGGGAGGATGGTGGAGAACTTGATGAGGTTGTTGAACCGTCTCTTCAACTAGTGTGTGGCAGGGCACAGGAAGTTGTTCCTGTGGCACCTACACCAATTGAAGTAGAAGCTTATGATAGTGATCATGAAACTTCAGATCAAGTCACTACCAAACCTCGTAGGACGACGAGGATGCGTACTACTTTAGAGTGGTACATAATCCTGTCTTGGAAGTCTTGTTGCTAGACAACAATGAACCTACGAGCTATGGAGAAGCGATGGTGGGCCCGGATTCCGATAAATGGCTCGAGGCCATAAAATCCGAGAGAGGATCCATGTATGAAAACAAAGTGTAGACTTTGACAGAACAGCTTGATGGTCGTAAGGCTGTTGAGTACTGATGGATTTTAAAAGGAAGACAGACAATGATGGTAAGTGTCACCATTGAGAAAGCTCGACTTGTCGTTAAGGTGTTTCCTGACAAGTTCAAAGAGTTGACTACGATGAGACTTTCTCACTCGTAGCGATGCTAAGAGTCTGTTGGAATTATATTAGCGATTACTGCATTATTTATGAAATCTTGCAGATAGGATGTCAAAACATTGTTTCCTCGATGATTTTTTTGAGGAAAGGTTGTATGTGATACAAACCGGAAGGTTTTGTCAATCCTGAAAGATGCTAATAAGTATGCAAAGCTCCACCAATCCTTCTAGGGACTGGAGTAAGCATCTCGGAGTTGGAATGTATGCTTTGATGAGATGATCAAAGATTTTGGGTTTATACAAAGTTTATGAGAAACTTGTATTTCCAAAGAAGTGAGTGGGAGCACTATAGAATTTCTGATAAATATATGTTGTTGACATATTGTTGATCAGAAATGACGTAGAATTTCTGGAAAGCATATAGGGTTATTTGGAAAGTGTTTTTCAATGGAAAGCCTGGATTAAGCTACTTGAGCATTGAGCATCAAGATCTATAAGGATAGATCAAAACGCTTAATGGTACTTTCAAATGAGCACATACCTTGGCATGATCTTGAAGGTGTTCAAGATGGATCAGTCAAAGAAGGAGTTCTTGCCTGAGTTGTAAGGTATGGAGTTAAGACTTAAAGCTCGACCACGGCAGAATAGAGAGAAAGGATGAAGGTCGTCCCCTATGCTTAAGACATAGGCTCTATAGTATGCTATGCTATGTACCGCACCTGAAATGTGCCTTGCCATGAGTCAGTCAAGGGGTACAAGAGTGATCTAAGAATGGATCACAGGACAGCGGTCAAAGTTATCCTTAGTAACTAGTGGACTAAGGAATTTTCTCGATTATGGAGGTGGTAAAAGAGTTCGTCGTAAAGGGTTACGCCGATGCAAACTTTGACACTGATCTAGATTATTCTGAGTAGTAAAATGGATTCGTATAGTAGAACAGTTATTTGGAATAGCTCCAAATAGAACGTGGTAGCTGCATCTAGGAGATGACATAGAGATTTGTAAAGCACACACGGATCTGAAAGGTTTAGACCCGTTGACTATAACCTCTCTCACAAGCATAACATGATCAAACCCAGAACTCATCGAGTGTTAATCACATGGTAATGTGAACTAGATTATTGACTCTAGTAAACTCTTTGGGTGTTAGTCACATGGGGATGTGACCTTGAGTGTTAATCACATATCGATGTGAACTGGATTATTGACTCTAGTGCAAGTGGGAGACTGTTGGAAATATGCCCTAGAGGCAATAATAATTGATTATTATTGTATTTCCTTGTTCATGATAATCGTTTATTATCCATGCTAGAATTGTATTGATAGGAAACTCAGATACATGTGTGGATACATAGACAACACCATGTCCCTAGTAAGCCTCTAGTTGACTAGCTCGTTGATCAATAGATGGTTACGGTTTCCTGACCATGGACATTGGATGTCGTTGATAACGGGATCACATCATTAGGAGAATGATGTGATGGACAAGACCCAATCCTAAGCATAGCACTAGATCGTGTAGTTCGTATGCTAAAGCTTTTCTAAATGTCAAGTATCATTTCCTTAGACCATGAGATTGTGCAACTCCCGGATACCGTAGGAGTGCTTTGGGTGTGCCAAACGTCACAACGTAACTGGGTGGCTATAAAGGTACACTACGGGTATCTCCGAAAGTGTCTGTTGGGTTGGCACGAATCGAGACTGGGATTTGTCACTCCGTGTGACGAAGAGGTATCTCTGGGCCCACTCGATAGGACACCATCATAATGTGCACAATGTGATCAAGGATTTTATCACGGGATGATGTGTTACAGAACGAGTAAAGAGACTTGCCGGTAACGAGATTGAACACGGTATCAGGATACCGACGATCGAATCTCGGGCAAGTATCGTACCGCTAGACAAAGGGAATTGTATACGGGATTGATTAAGTCCTTGACATCGTGGTTCATCCGATGAGATCATCGTGGAACATGTGGGAGCCAACATGGGTATCCAGATCCCGCTGTTGGTTATTGACCGGAGAACGTCTCGGTCATGTCTGCATGTCTCCCGAACCCGTAGGGTCTACACACTTAAGGTTCGATGACGCTAGGGTTATAAAGGAAGTTTGTATGTGGTTACCGAATGTTGTTCGGAGTCCCGGATGAGATCCCGGACGTCACGAGGAGTTCCGGAATGGTCCGGAGGTAAAGACTTATATATAGGAAGTGCTATTTCGGCAATTGGGACAAGTTTCTGGGTCACCGGTATTGTACCGGGACCACCGGAAGGGTCCCGGGGGTCCACCGGGTGGGGCCACCTATCCCGGAGGGTCCCATGGGCTGAAGTGGGAAGGGATCCAGCCCAAAGTGGGCTGGGGCGCCACTTCCCTTATGGCCCATGCGCCTAGGGTGAAGGGGGAACCCTAAGGAAGAGTCCCAAGGAGGGAAGGCACCTCCTAGGTGCCTTGGGGGGGAGGGAAACCTCCCCTGGCCGCCGCCCCCTAGGGGATTGGATCTCCTAGGGCTGGCGCACCCCCCCCTTGGGCTCCCTATATATAGTGAGGGTAGGAGGGCCTCTTGAGACACCCCTTATGCCTTTGGTGCAGCCCCTCCCTCTGTCCTAAGTCCTTCTCCTCTCCCGTGGTGCTTGGCGAAGCCCTGCAGGATTGCCACGCTCCTCCACCACCACCACGCCGTTGTGCTGCTGCTGGATGGAGTCTTCCTCAACCTCTCCCTCTCTCCTTGCTGGATCAAGGCGTGGGAGACGTCACCGGGCTGTACGTGTGTTGAACGCGGAGGTGCCGTGCGTTCGGCACTTGATCATCGGTGATTTGGATCACGACGAGTACGACTCCATCAACCCCGTTCACTTGAACACTTCCGCTTAGCGATCTACAAGGGTATGTAGATTCACTCTCCTTCCCCTCGTTGCTGGTTTCTCCATAGATAGATCTTGGTGACACGTAGGAAAATTTTGAATTTCTGCTATGTTCTCCGACAGACGGGTCGTCCCGCGGAGGAAATGCCCGGGTCTGCAGGTGATCTTTTATCCGAGCTCTCACATCTGCACGAACAAGTTCGGCAGGTGATGCAAGGTGTTGCCCAGGCATTGTGGCCATCCGTCTCCCTACTAGAAGGCATTACAGAGCTTACGGAGAGGCTCAAGGGAGCACGGCGGCGCTTCCGATTATGGAAGATATCGGCATGCTGTCAAGGTGCCAGAGAAGCCTGGGCCATGGTGAAGATGCGGTATACCAAGGCTGACCCAAATCACATGGCCGAGGTCGGACCTGTGGGGGCCGACGGAAAAGAGATCCCCGTTAGCTTAGTTTATGGGCAAGTAGAATTAGCCGCAAAGTATTCCCAACAGGATTGTAAGCTAGACCGCCTGTTGGATGGTATAGAAGAGGAATTTAGTCAGTCTGCATAACTATGTAATTAAAGTGACATGTATAATGCCTTCTAGCCGAGTTGTAGATCATTTGTCTTGGCGGACCTTTTCGCTTCAACCTCGGGACCCGATAGTCCGGAGTGTATCCGAATACCCGCTCGGTTATATAAGAACCGGGGTATGCGTGGAGACCAGGCGTAGGGGTCATTAGTGCTTGAACATACAAGTGCCCAACTAGTTATGTTATATTACATGGGTAGTAAGAAACATCTTTCAGGGAGAATAGTTCTGTTAAGGGTTCCTTTCCCTGGGTAAGCATGCCCTAAAGTGCATGTCCGGACTGCGATAGGAAACGCAGGAAAAACATCTGGGCGCAGATATGGAAAATAAATAAATAAAAATCATCTTTTGTTCACCGACCGAATATTCCCTTAAGAACGCTAGCTTTCGGCTTCACCCAGTCTGAGGTACACATCTGGCTGACCCGGCAGTAACAATCGCAGAGGTGCTCCCCTTATGCCCCAGCCGAATTAACGGGAACGTAGGGCATAAATACAAGAGCCAGGTAACCCAGCTTGGCCAAAACTTAAGTCATATCGACGCATATAATGGCGAAAAAGGTACATGCGGAAGCATAACACATGTGCGGGGCACGAGGCTCAGATAAGTAAATAAGCTTCTGTGAAAGAAGCCCCCAGGTATGATGAGCGCGGCTAGCGCATCTATAATGTGCAAGCGAGGCACAAGTTGGCCTTTGAAGGCCTAAATAAGGAATAAAAGAAAGAGAGAAAGAAAAACAAGGCAGATAATGTATATGTAAGAAATGGACAGAGGAAGGAGACGAACATAGAGTCCGGCGCTAGGCGTAGAATCTTCGGAGCCTGGCCGCGTTCCATGGGTTCGGCTCGAGTCGATTAGTCGATGCATCCCTGTCACATCCCTAGTTCTGGTATGGTCCTAGGCTTGCTTTGTGCATCATGTTTAAATTTCAAATGAAATTGAAATGGGGATGTTTCAAACCCTAGCACCAAAGCAAATTCAAATAGGTTCAACTTTAAGATGGATTTTCAATGAACCCAAAATGCTATTCAAAAATGTTCATGCTCTTTGGATAATGTTGGGAACAACAACCAGAGGTGATGCACATTTTTACTACACATTTTAGATTTTTGAATCAATGCATAAATATTTGATTTGGAGCTGTTTAAATTATATAAATATTTTAATGGCTCCAAAAATGTTGGGAATTGGTAAGGGCCTCTAGAATATTATATCTAGATGCCACAATTATTTTCAGCATTTATGGAAATGTTTTAACATTTCTTTTGGATACAAAACAAATGTGAGAAATAGAAAAAGAAAACAGGAAATAAGAAAAACACCTACCCAGGCCACTTACCTGGCGGCCCACTAGCCGGCCCAGCCCACCTGGCGGCTTGCCAGTCATCTTCAACCTATGCCAGTAGGCAGAGGGAGAGACCTCGCACGCGGCCGAGCGCGCCACCTCCTGCTTCGCGCTGGCTATCCTCCCCCGAGTCCACCTACACGCCCAGGAGATGAGGACGACCCCCTCTCACTTTCCCCTCCTTTCTCTGCCTCGTCCCCTTCCTCTGGCCCCTCTTCCTCGCGCCGCCGAGCACACCCGAGACCGCCGCTCGCTGTAGACATGGCCACCGGCCACCCCACTACCTGCCGATGAGACCTCGAGCTCCGCACCGTCGTCTTCTTCATCCACGCCGAGCCAAGCAACCGGGGAAGCACCACAACATCGTCCCCGATGTCTTCTTCAACCTCGGTGCCCGGAGATCCTCGGCGTCGATTCGCTGCCCACCGGCCGTTCCCGCGCCTGCCGACCCCTACGGTAGCCTCTTTGTGAGCTTCCGCGTTGAACCCGTCTCCTCCCTCTCTCATTTATGCTCGCTAGCTCCGGTCCCCACCATGCCGTGAGCGCACCGCCGGCGTCCTCTTCGCCGCCGTCGCTTTAGTTCGTGGTAGTCGCACCCGAGCGCATGGTCGTGCTCCTGGTTACGCCAGGAAGCCGTAGACAACCCCAGTCAGGCTCCTCGTGCTCCGTAGCCCCGTGCCTGTGCACCACCGAACTCCGGCCGCCGCCTCCATGGTCGTGGCCGTCGTTTCCGGCGACCCCGCGGCCTCCCGAGCAGCCAGCTAGATGCGGGCGTGTGCGGGCTATCTTCTGGTGGCCTTCACGCGTCCACCCGCCGCCTGTAGCGCATTCCGGCGAAGCACCGCCGCGCGGTTTGGTCGTCGCCGGCCAAACTCCAGCGAGGCTGACGTGGCAGCTTAATTAGCGCTAATTCTACAGCCTAATCCCCCCTGAGACTGACAGTGGGCCCCAGAGCCAAGTCAAACCCTGGTCAGTGCGGGTTTAACCCGGGGTTAACCCCAGTGTCACTGACGTGTGGCCCCCACACGTCAGGTTTGACCTGGTCAGCCCTGCTGACGCCTCTGTGATGTCACGCTGACGCAGTAATTGTTTTTCTGGATTTTAAATAATTCAGAGAATTTCAGAAAATAGTTAAAACTTCTAAAAATCATAGAAATTAAACCGTAGCTCAGAATGAAATAAATTATATATGAAAAATCATCAGAAAAATGCAAGGAATCCATTTATGCTAGTTTCATGCATGAAAAACCAACTTATACTTGCTGTATAAGTGAAAACGTAATAATGGCATGTTATATACTTAATTTGGGGTTTGCATATGAATCCTTGGTTCATATGGACTTCAACCAAATTGATGCTACATGCATTAGGGCAAATCATAGCATCTTTGAAATGTCATCTTCATGCATCGTACTATTGCATATGGTTGTTTATTGATTGCCGGCACCGTTCCCTCTCGATAGGTTCTGCTCCGGAAGGTGTCCCGAGTACCTGTCTGAGGAGCAGTGCTTCTTCGTGGATCTATCAGGCAAGCAAACCCCTTTGAGCATCTCGATAAATCCCACTCTCTCGCTCCTGCTCCTTTTACTGCATTAGGACAACAACGATTCAAACTGCTACTTTCTGCTACGGTAGCTGAACCCATTCCTCTGCATGACCTGTCATTGCCACAGTAAATAGTTGAAACCCACTAGCATGAGTAGGAGTTGCTTGAGCCTTGATGTGCCTGCTCATCCATGCTTGTTTTCTTTATGCCAGCTATGCTTAGAGTTGTGTCAGGTCTGATTCATCGGGAATGAATAGGAGTGGTGAACATGTCCTACCAGTAAAGGCTAAGTGTGTGAACACGTTTTGGTAAAGGTAGTGATGAGAGGCCATGTAGGAGTACATGGTGGGTTGTCTCATTGGAACCGTCCCTAAGCACTGAGTTCTGTGTATGTTATCCAAGTCTAGTTACTACCACACATTGGGTTCCGGTTATCCGGCCCCTCTCGGCTTATTAATCCACTTGATCTCTGTCCAGGAGTTGCAACTAGTTTCTGGCGTTTGTAGGTAGTGCTACTTGTCTACCAGGTGGTGTCCGACGGGACGGGCTTGGGACAGACTAGGCACCGTGGCACGATGTACCAAGTGGCACCCGGATGGTGGGCTTGGGAACCCTGCACACATCGTTTGGGGCCGTGAGCGACACCCCGGCCGAATCTCCTTGCGGATGGAACCCGAATAGGTGATAAACCTGGAAGAGAGACTTGTGTGGTTAGTCAGGTCGTGGCCGACACCCTCGCCCGGCTTCCGCTTGAAGGTTGCCGAGGTACATGACGTGTACAGGGCTATAAGTGGCGAGAGCATGTGTGAAGAAGTACACCCCTGCAGGGTCAACATTATCTATTCGAATAGCCGTTTTCCTCGGATATGGAAACTTGGAGAACTTATGTAGTACATAGACAACTGGAAGTGGATACTCTAAAATACACAAGATAAGCGTGAGTGCTATGGATGGCCTTCTCGTAGGGAGACGGGAACGGATCCATAGTGGAGTATTGATATGGTGAATATGTGGACTCGTGTGCATCTTCTCACCTCAAGAAGTTTTTGATACTCGTAGTATAGGTTAGCCACTAAGTCAAAGCTGGCTTGCTGCTGTTAAACTCCACCACCCCCTTTGTTGATAATGTTGCATATGTAGTTAGTTTTGATGTAAGACTTGGTGAGTACCTTTGTACTCACGTTTGCTTATTTATGTTTTGCAGTTGGTTACACTAGTGGCTTCGACGAGTAGCTTGTATCCCAGCTACGATCTTGTACCCTTGGGAGGGTCGTGTTTAGTCAGGCTTCTTAGTCTTTGCCTTTTGTAGTTGTCTGTACTCAGACATGTAATGCTTCCGTTGCTTGTATGCTCTGAATGATGGGTCATGAGACCCCTGTTTGTATTGATACTATGTGGCTCTTCTGGGCCTTTATCTATATGAGTTTGAGTTATGTTGTGATGCCATGTTGTACAGCACATACTTGCATGTTATGCGTACGTGTAACGTGTATTGCTATGTGTGGGATCCGTCAACCTAGTTGTTTACCTCTGGTAGCCTCTCTTATGGGGAAATGTAGTCTTGTGCTTCCATGTGCCATAGTAGTCCGCTACAGCCCGGTTCACCGGAGTCCTGCTAGCCCAGCACTACTGCTTCGGAACACTTGACTGGCCGGCATGTGAATCACTTCGTTCTTGTGTCTGTCCCTTCGGGGAAATGTCACGCGGTGACATCCGGAGTCCTGCCTAGCCTGCTACAGCCCAGGTTCCCGGAGTCCTGTTAGCCCAGTGCTACAGCCCGGATTCATAGGCTGTTGACCGACATGCTCGAGGTTGATTCATGTATGCCTGTCCCTGTAAGTTAGTGCTACTTTGGGTTCACGACTAGTCATGTCGGCCCGGATTCTCTGTCATATGGATACTAGCGACACTATCATATACGTGAGCCAAAAGGCGCAAACGGTCCCGGGCCAGGTAAGGTGGCACCCGTGGGAATACCGTGCGTGAGGCCACAAAGTGATATGAAGTGTTACATGCTAGATCGGTGTGACTTAGGATCGGGGTCCCGACAATCCCGCACTAGGTACGCTCCACCGGTCAGAACTTGGTCAATAATGAAGGGACCTTCCCATTTGGGCTCGAGCTTGTTCTTTTTCTTATCCGGCAGGCGTAGAACTAGTTCGCCAACGTTATAAGTTTTGGCCCGTACTTCTCTGCTTTGCTATCTGCGAGCCTGTTGCTGATAAAATGCGGAACAGGCTTTTGCTACGTCGCGCTCCTCCTCCAGGGTGTCCAGACTGTCCTGCCGATTGAGCTCGGCTTCTCTTTCTTCGTACATGCGCACTCGAGGTGAGTCATGAATTATGTCACAGGGCAAGACTGCCTCTGCGCCGTACACCATAAAGAAGGGTGTATATCCTGTACTATGATTCGGCGTGGTCCGCAGCCCCCAGAGTACGGAGTCGAGCTCCTCTACCCAGTGCGTGTTAGACTCCGTTAAGGAACGCACTAATCTGGGTTTAATGCCGCTCATTATAAGACCGTTTTCTCGCTCAACTTGGCCGTTGGTTTGTGGGTGCTAGACTGAAGCATAATCGAGCTTGATGCCCATTTTGCTGCACCAGAGTTTTACCTCATCGACAGTGAAGTTCGTGCCGTTGTCAGTGATGATGTTGTGGGGGACGCCATAATGGTGTACGACCCCGGATATGAAGTCTATCTTCGGTCCGGATTCGGCTGTTTTAACAGGTTTGGCCTCTATCCATTTGGTGAATTTATCCACCATGACCAGTAAGTATTTTTTCTTGTGGGTTCCCCCTTTAAGGGGTCCAACCATGTCAAGCCCCCAGACCGCGAAGGGCCATGTAATGGGGATTGTTTGGAGGGCGGTGGGTGGCATGTGGCTTTGATTTGCAAAGAGCTGGCAACCGGCGCAACGTTGGACCAAGTCCTGTGCATCTGCCCAGGCCGTTGGCCAATAGAATCCTCTATCGAAGTCCTTGCTTACAAGAGCCCGGGCTGCGGCGTGGTGACCGCCGAGTCCGACGTGAATTTCTGCCAAAAGGTTCCGCCCTTCCTCTTCGGAGAGTCACCTTTGAAGGACTCTGGTAGTGCTTTTTTAATACAATTCTCCCTCATGGACCCTGTAGGCCTTAGATCGCCGCACTATGCAGCATGCCTCATTTTGGTCCTCCGGAAGTTCCTGCCTAGTTAGGTAGGCCAGGAATGGTTCTATCCACGGGGCTATGATGGCCATTATTACGTGGGCTGAAGGTGTTATTTCGGTGGTGGAGCCTCCGATTGTGTCAGAGTGTTCGGTATCGGGTATTTTGGCCGGGTCCGGACTATTTTTACCGGTGTCCCCTTCCCATACTACGGATGGCTTGAACAGCCTCTCCAAAAATATGTTGGGGGGGGACCGCATCGCGTTTAGCGCCGATGCGGGCGAGGATATCCGCCGCCTGATTGTTTTCCCAAGCCACATGGTGAAATTCGAGCCCCTCGAACCGAGCTGACATTTTTAGGACGGCATTTCGGTAGGCGGCCATTTTCAGATCCTTGGCGTCAAAGTCTCCATTTATTTGGGATATTGCAAGGTTTGAATCCCCACGCACCTCCAGGCGTTGAATGCCCATGGAGACTGCCATCCGAAGACCATGCAACAGAGCTTCGTATTCGGCTGTGTTGTTGGAGTCTGTATACAATATTTGCAGTACGTACTGAACGGTATCTCCGGTTGGGGACGTCAGGACGACGCCAGCCCCTAGACCAGCCAGCATTTTAGAACCGTCGAAGTGCATGATCCAATTGGAGTATGCACCGTACTCTTTAGGGAGTTCGGCCTCCGTCCATTCGGCGACAAAGTCGGCCAATACTTGCGACTTAATGGATCGTCGAGGTTTGTATGTTATGTCGAACGGGAGGAGCTCAATGGCCCATTTGGCAATCCGGCCCGTAGCGTCGCGGTTGTTTATAATATCATTAAGTGGCACTTCCGAGGCTACTGTAATCGAACACTCTTGAAAGTAGTGTCGCAGCTTCCGGGATGCCATGAATACCGCATAGGCTATCTTTTGATAATGTGGGTACTGTGATTTGCATGGAGTGAGGACAGTGGATACATAGTATACCGGCTTTTGAAGAGGGAATTTATGTCTGTCAGCTTCTCGTTCGACGACGAGCACTGCGCTTACAACTTGATGAGTTGCCGCAATGTACAACAGCATTGGTTCGCCGATGTTTGGCGCGGCCAGGATTGGGTTGGTTGCCAAAATGACCTTTATTTCTTCCAATCCAGCTGTGGCAGCGTCCATCCACTCGAAGTGTTCGATGCGCCGAAGGAGGCGATATAGGGGTAAAGCCTTTTCTCCTAAGCGGGAGATAAAGCGGCTTAGAGCCGCCACGCATCCAGTTAACTTCTGGATTTGTTTGAGGTCTGTTGGGGTAGCCAACTATGACAAAGCTCGGATTTTGGCTGGATTATCTTCAATACCTCTACTGGAGACAATGAAACCCAGGAGCTTTCCGGCTGGTACGCCGAAAACGCATTTTTCGGGATTGATCTTGATGTCGTATGTTCGGAGGTTGTCGAATGTGAGCCTCAAGTCGTCTATCAAAGAGTCGATGTGTTTGGTTTTGACGACCACATTGTCTACGTATGCCTATACTGTTTTGCCGATTTGTTTCTGCAGACATGTCTGAATCATGCGCTGATATGTTGCGCCAGCGTTTTTGAGCCCAGAAGGCATTGTGTTGAAACAGAAGGGACCGTATGGTGTGATGAATGCCGTTGCGGCTTGGTCGGACTCCGCCATCTTGATTTGGTGGTAACCGGAGTATACGTCGAGGAAACAGAATGACTCGTGTCCTGCGGTAGCATCAATAATTTGATTGATGCGGGGGAGGGGGAAGGGATCCTTTGGGCAAGCTTTATTGAGGTCCTTGAAATCGACACAAAGGCGCCAGGATTTATCCTTCTTTGGTACCATCACCAGGTTTGCTAGCCAGTCCGGGTGTTTTATTTCTTTGATGAATCCGGCCTCCAATAACTTGGCTAGTTCCTCTCCCATGGCTTGTCTCTTAGGTTCGGAGAAACGCCGAAGAGCTTGCTTGATCGGCTTGAATCCCTTTAGGATATTGAGGCTATGCTCGGCTAGCCTGCGTGGGATTCCTGGCATGTCTGAGGGATGCCAGACGAATATGTCCCAATTCTCGCGTAGGAACTCTCGTAGTGCGGCGTCCACGGCGGGGTTAAACTGTGCCCCGATGGAGGCTGTTTTTGTAGGGTCCGTTGGGTGGACTTGGAATTTGACTATTTCATCTGCTGGTTTAAAAGAGGTGGACTTGGATCTCTTATCGAGTATCACGTCGTCCCTGTCCACTGTGGAGCGTAGCGTGGTTAATTTCTCGGCCGAGAGGGCTTAAGATAATGCCTCGAGGGCCAGTGCAGCTGTTTTGTTTTCGGCGCGGAGTGCTGTGTCTGGATCACTGGCGAGGGTGATGATTCCGTTGGGCCCGGGCATTTTGAGCTTCATGTACCCATAATGGGGTACGGTTTGGAAGATCGTGAACACCTCACGTCCTAAAAGGGCATGGTATCCACTGCTGAACGGGGCCACTTGAAATGTAATTTCTTCGGACCTATAGTTCTCTGGCGTACCGAATACCACATGTAGTGTGATTTTCCCAGCGCATCATGCCTCCCGACTGGGTATGATTCCCCTGAAGGTTGTGCTACTTTGCTCAATGCGGTTCCAGTCTATTTCCATTTTTTGAAGAGTTTCCTCATAGATGAGGTTTAATCCACTGCCGCCATTGCTACGTCTTGAGCTTGCGTTGGTTTTCCCCGAAGAGGAAGGGATGATGCAGCAGAGTAGCGTAAGTATTTCCCTCAGTTTTTGAGAACCAAGGTATCAATCCAGTAGGAGGCCACGCTCAAGTCCCTCGTACCTGCACAAAGCGATAGCTACTCGCAACCAACGCGATTAGGGGTTGTCAATCCCTTCATGGTCACTTACGAGAGTGAGATATGATAGATATAATATTTTTGGTATTTTTGGTATAAATATGCAAAGTAAAAAGTAAAAGCAAAGTAAAAAAGCAAAGCAAGATTAAAGTGATGGAGATTGATATGATGAGAATAGACCCCGGGGCCATATGTTTCACTAGTGGCTTCTCTCAAGAGCATAAGTATTCTACGGTGGGTGAACAAATTACTGTTGAGCAATTGACGGAATTGAGCATAGTTATGAGAATATCTAGGCATGATCATGTATATAGGCATCACGTCCGTGACAAGTAGATCGAAACGATTCTGCATCTACCACTATTACTCCACTCATGGACCGCTATCCAGCATGCATCTAGAGTATTAAGTTAAAAACAGAGTAACGCCTTAAGCAAGATGACATGATGTAGAGAGATAAATTCATGCAATATGAAATAAACCCCATCTTGTTATCCTCGATGGCAACAATACAATACGTGCCTTGCTGCCCCTTCTGTCACTGGGTAAGGACACCGCAAGATCAAACCCAAAGCTAAGCACTTCTCCCATGGCAGGAACTACCAATCTAGTTGGCCAAACCAAACGGATAAGGATAATTCGAAGAGACTTGCAAAGATAACCAATCATACATAAAAGAATTCAGAGAAGATTCAAATATTATTCATAGATAGACTTGATCATAAACCCACAATTCATCGGTCTCAACAAACACACCGCAAAAACAAGATTACATCGAATAGATCTCCACAAGAGAGGGGGAGAACTTTGTATTGAGATTCAAAGAGAGAGAAGAAGCCATCTAGCTACTAACCATGGACCCGAAGGTCTGAGGTAAACTACTCACACTTCATCGGAGAGGCTATGATGATGTAGAAGCCCTCCGTGATGATGGCCCTCTTCCGGCGGAGCTCCGGAACAGGCCCCAAGATGGGATCTCGTGGATACAGAAAGTTGCGGCGGTGGAATTAGGTTTTTGGCTCCTGTTCTGATCGTTTGGGGGTACGTGTGTATATATAGGAGGAAGAAGTACGCTGGAGGAGCAACGAGGGCCCACAAGGCAGGGGGCGCGCCCTAGGGGGGGCGCGCCCCCCACCCTCGTGACCGCCTCTTTTGTTCCTTGGAGCAGGGTCCAAGTCTCCTGGATCACATTCGGTGAGAAAATCACGTTCCCGAAGATTTTATTCCATTTGGACTCCGTTTGATATTCCGTTTATCCGAAACACTGAAATAGGCAAAAAAAACAATTCTGGGTTGGGCCTCCGGTTAATAGGTTAGTCCCAAAAATAATATAAAAGTGGAAAATAAAGCCCAATATAGTCCAAAATAGTAGATAATATAGCATGGAGCAATCAAAAATTATAGATACGTTGGAGACGTATCAGCCGTCCATGAGTACTTTGGTGAGCCGAAAGCTGTCCACAATTGGACTGAGGACCAGTGCGGCTGGTGCTCGGGCTGTTCGGAATTTAGGTTCATCACTGGCATTGAAGGTAATAGCTGTGTCACTCCATGGATTTATTCCTGCTACGTGGCAAATTTCGGCCATGCTGCGGAGTGTTCGCTTACGCCTATTATTTGACGCGAAGGTCTCAAAGACTGTTAACACTGTATTGTTATCCACGGGATGGTGCTCTGTGGCATTTGGGATAAGAAGATCCTCACCACTTTTGGCCACCTGCCGGAGTATCCAACATGCTCTAAGGTTGTGCGTTGGTATTGTATCTGCTGTACTATGAATTTTGCAGGGTCCGTTAAGCCATCCCTCCAGTACGGTTCCATGCCATGTAGAGGGTTTTTGTTTCTTTGCAACTAGCTCGGGTGTCTTATGATAGTGCACCCTTTTACTTCGGACTAGGTGTATATTCGGAGCCGGATTATCCCAAAATTTCGTTTCGGTTTTCCAGGCGCTTTCCATCGCACAGTACTTTCGTACTATGGACGCCAAGTCAGCGAAGCATGATATGTCATGGCGACTTAAGGCGTTAAGGATTCCCTTGTCCATGCAATTATTGCAGAAAAGTGAGATTGCATCTTCCTCGCGACAGTCCTTAACCTTGTTCATCACAAGGAGGAATCTGGCCCAATAATGATGTACTGTTTCATGGGGCTCTTGCCTGATGTGGGAAAGATCGTTTATGTCTGGGTGGGTGGGTGGATTTGGGTCCGAACCCCTACCCGATCTGAGACCCAGGGGCCGAGGAGTTTCCAATCTTGGAAGTTCGGGTTCCGGAGTGCTGCCCGATAAGTCTAGCCCGCTGCCTGATTCTAGGTTCAGGGCTTGGGTGATGTCCTCCCGTAAGCAGGTATCCGGCTCGAAGAGCTCAGGAATCCGGACATAGTTAGTCCTCAAAATAGAGGAAGAGTTGCCGCATTGTTCCTCCACCACCGCAACGTGATGGGTGACCGATGGAGAGTTAATCTCCCTTTGATCGGGTTTAAGCCCAATCCGATCATAGTCCGTAGCGACTCCCAACGCGGCAATGCGATCCAAGAGTTCGTTTAGGGAAGAGAGCTCCATTGGATCCATCTGCTCGGTGAATTCCGAGCCGATGTGGAGGTTATTTTTGATGACCCGAGAAGTCATTGTCGGTGCAGCGGCCGAACAGGCAGTCATGACGAAACTGCCTAGCCGGAGAGTTTGGCCGACAGCCAGAGCTCCCCCGGCGGTAATGTTGTTTTTAACAACGAGATGAGGCATCCTTCCTTACGGTGACGTCACAGAGGAACTCTCAATGAAAGCACCAATGTCGGTGTCAAAACCGGCGGATCTCGGGTAGGGGGTCCCAAACTGTGCGTCTAAGGCGGATGGTAACAAGAGGCAGGGAACATGATGTTTTACCCAGGTTCGGGCCCTCTTGATGGAGGTAAAACCCTACGTCCTGCTTGATTTATTCTTGATGATACGAGTATTACAAGAGTTGATCTACCACGAGATCGGAGAGGCTAAACCCTAGAAGCTAGCCTATGGTATGATTGTATGTTATCCTACGGAGTAAAATCCTCCGGTTTATATAGACACCGGAGGGGGCTAGGGTTACACAAGGTCGGTTACAAAGGAGGATATATCCATATCCGTACTACCTAGCTTGCCTTCCATGCCAAGTAGAGTTCCATCCGGTCACGAGACGAAGTCTTCAATCTTGTATCTTCATAGTCCAATAGTCCGGCCAAAGGATATAATCCGGCTGTCCGGATACCCCCTAATGCAGGACTCCCTCAGTTATATTATGGATGAAGAAAATGATAGAGACTTTTTGGCTTGCAATCATAGAGGTGATCTTAACAAACTGTTAGCTAAGCTGAAAGAAAAAATCTCTGAATGCTAGGATGCAATATGATCCTAAGTTTGCTACTTCACCTATCTTTGTTACTGATAAGGATTATGAATTCTCTGTCGATCTTGAGTGAATTACCTTGGTTGAATCTGATCCTTTCCATGGTTATGAATCTGAAACTGTTGTGGCACATCTTACTAAATTGAATGATATAGCCACTCTATTTGCTCATGAGGAAAAAATTCGCTATTGCTATACTCTTAAGTTGTTTCCTTTCTCATTAAAGGTTGATGCTAAGATATGGTTTAATTCTCTTTCTCCTAGTTGTGTGGTAGTCCCCGGGATATGATATATTATTTCTCTGAAAAATATTTTCCTGTTCATAAGAAACAAGCTGCTTTACAGGAAATATTTAACTTTGTGCAAATTGAAGAAGAGAGTCTCCCACAAGCTTGGGGGAGGCTTCTCCAATTACTTAATGCTTTGCCTGATCATCCTTTCAAGAAAAATGAAATACTTGATATCTTTTACAATGGACTAACTGATGCTTCTAGGGACCACCTAGATAGTTGTGTTGGTTGTGTTTTCAGGGAACGAACTGTTGAGAAAACTGAAAAACTATTGAATAATATATTGAGCAATGATAATGATTGGAATCTTCCCGAACCACCTCCTAAGCCAACTCCAAAGAAAAGAGGTATT
>NC_053025.1:524155822-524169887 GCF_003073215.2 Triticum urartu
GTCAAACATAACGTCATGTAATTACTTTAATTTATTGCTAACCATTAGCTGTAGTAGTAGAAGTAATAGTTGGCGAGACAACTTCAAGAAGACACGATGATGGAGATCATGATGATGGAGATCATGGTGTCATGCCGGTGACGATGATGATCATGGAGCCCCGAAGATGGAGATCAAAAGGAGCAAAGTGATATTGGCCATATCATGTCACTATTTGATTGCATGTGATGTTTATCATGTTTATACATCTTATTTGCTTAGAACAATGGTAGTAAATAAGATGATCCCTCATTTAAAATTTCAAGAAAGTGTTCCCCCTAACTGTGCACCGTTGCGAAAGTTCGTCGTTTCGAAGCACCACGTGATGATCGGGTGTGATAGATTCTTACGTTCGAATACAACGGGTGTTGACGAGCCTAGCATGTACAGACATGGCCTGAACACATGCAAACACTTAGGTTGACTTGACGAGCCTAGCATGTACAGACATGGCCTCGGAACACAAGACCGAAAGGTCGAGCATGAGTCGTATGGTAGATACGATCAACATGAAGATGTTCACCGATGTTGACTAGTCCGTCTCACGTGATGATCGGACACGGCCTAGTTGACTCGGATCATGTAATCACTTAGATGACTAGAGGGATGTCTATCTGAGTGGGAGTTCATAAGATGAACTTAATTATCCTGAACATAGTCAAAAGGTCTTCGCAAATTATGTCGTAGCTCGCGCTTCAGTTCTACTGTTTAGATATGTTCCTAGAGAAAATTTAGTTGAAAGTTGATAGTAGTAATTATGCGGACTAGGTCCGTAAACTGAGGATTTTCCTCATTGCTTCATAGAAGGCTTATGTCCTTAATGCACCGCTCAGTGTGCTGAACCTCGAACGTTGTCTGTGGATGTTGCGAACATCTGACATACAATTTTGATGACTACATGATAGTTCAGTGCGTAATGCTAAATGGTTTAGAATTGAGGCACCAAAGACGTTTTTGAAACATCGCAGAACATATGAGATGTTCCAAGGACTGAAATTGGGATTTCAGGCTCGTGCCCACGTCAAGAGGTATAAGACCTCCGACGATTTTCTTAGCCTGCAAACTAAGGGAGAAAAGCTCAATTTGTTGAACTTGTGCTCAGATTGTCTGAGTACAACAATCGCTTGAATCGAGTGGGAGTTGATCTTCCAGATGAAATAGTGATGGTTCTCCGAAGTCATTACCACCAAGCTGCTTGAGCTTCGTGATGAACTATAATATATCAGGGACATATATGATGATCCTTGAGATATTCGCGATGTTTGACACCACAAAAGTAGAAATCAAGAAGGAGCATCAATTGTTGATGGTTGGTGAAACCACTAGTTTCAAGAAGGGCAAGGGCAAGAAGGGATACTTCATGAAACGGCAAATCAGCTGCTACTCTAGTGAAGAAACCCAAGGTTGAACCCAAACCCGAGACTAAGTGCTTCTGTAATAAGGGGAACAGCCACTGGAGCAGAATTACCCTAGATACTTGGTAGATGAGAAGGCTGGCAAGGTCGATAGAAGTATATTGGATATACATTGTGTAATGTGTACTTTACTAGTACTCCTAGTAGCACCAGGGTATTAGATACCGGTTCGGTTGCTAAGTGTTAGTAACTCGAAATAAAAGCTACGGAATAAACGGAGACTAGCTAAAGGTGAGCTGACGATATGTGTTGGAAGTGTTTCCAATGTTGATATGATCAAGCATCGCACGCTCCCTCTACCATCGAGATTGGTGTTAAACCTAAATAATTGTTATTTGGTGTTTGCGTTGAGCATAGACATGATTGGATTATGTCTATCGCAATACGGTTATTCATTTAAGGAGAATAATGGTTACTCTGTTTATTTGAATAATACCTTCAATGGTCTTACACCTAAAATGAATGGTTTATTGAATCTCGATCGTAGTGATACACATGTTCATGCCAAAAGATATAAAGATAGTACCACCTACTTGTGGCACTGCCACGTAAGTCATATCGGTATAAAACGCATGAAGAAGCTCCATGTTGATGGATCTTTGGGCTCACTCGTTTTTGAAAAGTTTGAGGACATGCGAACCATGTCTATTGGTGTATATGCATGAAGAAACTCCATGCAAATGGACCGTTTGGACTCACTTGATTTTGAATCACTTGAGACATGCAAATCATACCACATGGGCAAGATGACTGAAAAGCCTCGTTTTCAGTAAAATGGAACTAGAAAGCAACTTGTTGGAAGTAATACATTTTGATGTGTGCAGTCCAATGAGTGCTGAGGCATGTAGTGGATATCGTTATGTTCTTACTTCACAGATGATTTGAGTAGATGTTGAGTATATTTACTTGATGAATCACGAGTCTGAATTATTGAAAGGTTCAAGTAATTTCAGGGTGAAGTTGAAAGATCGTCGTGACAAGAGGATAAAATATCTATGATATGATCATAGAGATGAATATCTGAATTACGAGTTTGGCACAGAATTAAGACATTGTGGAAATTGTTTCACAACTAATACAGCCTGGAACACCATAGTGTGATGGTGTGTCCGAACATCATAACTGCACCCTATTGGATATGATGCATACCATGATGTCTCTTATCGAATTACCACGATAGTTTATGGGTTAGGCATTAGAGACAACCACATTCACTTTAAATAGGGCACCACGTAATTCCGATGAGATGACACCGTATGAACTATGGTTTAGAGAAACCTAAGCTGTCATTTCTTAAAAGTTTGGGGCTGCGACGCTTATGTGAAAAAGTTTCAGGCTGATAAGCTCGAACCCAAAGTGGATAAATGCATCTTCATAGGACACCCAAAACAGTTGGGTATACCTCCTGTCTCAGATCCGAAAGCAATAAGGGATTGTTTCTAGAATCGGGTCCTTTCTCGAGGAAAAGTTTCTCTCGAAGAATTGAGTGGGAGGATGGTGGAGACTTGATGAGGTTATTGAACCGTCACTTCAACTAGTGTATAGCAGGGCACAAAGAGTTGTTCCTGTGGCACCTACACCAATTGAAGTGGAAGCTTATGATATTGATCATGAGACTTCGGATCAAGTCACTCCCAAACCTCGTAGGATGACAAGGATGCGTACTACTTCAGAGTGGTACGTATCCTGTCTTGGAAGTCATGTTGCTAGACAACAATGAACCTACGAGCTATGGAGAAGCGATGGTGGGCCCGGATTCCGATAAATGGCTCGAGGCCATAAAATCCGAGAGAGGATCCATGTATGAAAACAAAGTGTAGACTTTGGAAGAACTACTTGATGGTCGTAAGGCTGTTAGGTACATATGGATTTTAAAAGGAAGACGGACAATGATGGTAAGTATCACCATTAAGAAAGCTCGACTTGTCGTTAAGATGTTTTCCGACAAGTTCAAGGAGTTGACTACGATGAGACTTTCTCACTCGTAGCGATGCTAAGAGTCTGTTGGAATTATATTAGCGATTACTGCATTATTTATGAAATCTTGCAGATAGGATGTCAAAACATTGTTTCCTCGACGATTTTCTTGAGGAAAGGTTGTATGTGATACAACCGGAAGGTTTTGTCAATCCTGAAAGATGCTAATAAGTATGCAAAGCTCCAGCAATCCTTCTAAGGACTGGAGTAAGCATCTCGGAGTTGGAATGTACACTTTGATGAGATGATCAAAGATTTTGGGTTTACAAAGTTTATGAGAAACTTGTATTTCCAAAGAAGTGAGTGGGAGCACTATAGAATTTCTGATGAGTATATGTTGTTGACATATTATGATCAGAAATGACTAGAATTTCTGGAAAGCATATAGGGTTATTTGGAAAGTGTTTTTCAATGGAAAGCCTGGATTAAGCTACTTGAACATTGAGCATCAAGATCTATAAGGATAGATCAAAACGCTTAATGGTACTTTCAAATGAGCACATACCTTGACATGATCTTGAAGGGGTTCAAGATGGATCAGTCAAAGAAGGAGTACTTGCCTGAGTTGTAAGGTATGAAGTTAAGACTTAAAGCTCGACCACGGCAGAAGAAAGAGAAAGGACGAATGTCGTCCCCTATGCTTTTGTCATAGGCTCTATACGGTATGCCATGCTGAGTACCGCACCTGATGTGTGCCTTGCCACATATCTGGCAAGAGGGTACAAAGGTAATCTAGGAGTAGATCACCAGATAGCGGTCTAAATTATCCTTAGAGGAATAAGGATATGTTTCTCGGTTATGGAGGTGATAAAGAGTTCGACGTAAAGAGTTACGTCGATGCAAGCTTAACACCTATCCGGATAGCTCTGAGTAGAGATACCGGATACGTATAATGGAGCAACAATTTAGAATAGCTCCAAGTAGAACAGTTATTTGAAATGGCTCCAAATAGCGTAGTAGCTGCATCTACAAGATGACATAGAGATTTGCGAAGTACATACGGATCTGAATGTTGCAGACCCGTTGACTATAACATCTCTCACAAGCAAACATGATCAAACCAAAACTCATTGAGTCTTAATCACATGATGATGTGAACTAGTTTAGTGACACTAGTAAACTCTTTGGATGTTGGTCACATGGCGATGTGACCTGTGAGTGTTAATCACATGGCGATGTGAACTAGATTATTGACTCTAGTGCAAGTGGGAGACTGTTGGAAATATGCCCTATAGGCAATAATAAATTAGTTATTATTATATTTCCTTGTTCAAGATAATCGTTTATTATCCATGCTAGAATTGTATTGATAGGAAACTCAGATACATGTGTGGATACATAGACAACACCATGTCCCTAGTAAGCCTCTAGTTGACTAGCTCGTTGATCAATAGATGGTTACGGTTTCCTGACCATGGACATTGGATGTCGTTGATAACGGGATCACATCATTAGGAGAATGATGTGATGGACAAGAACCAATCCTAAGCATAGCACTAGATCGTGTAGTTCGTATGCTAAAGCTTTTCTAATGTCAAGTATCATTTCCTTAGACCATGAGATTGTGCAACTCCCGGATATCGTAGGAGTGCTTTGGGTGTACCAAACGTCACAACGTAACTGGGTGACTATAAAGGTGCACTACGGGTATCTCCGAAAGTGTCTGTTGGGTTGGCACGAATCGAGACTGGGATTTGTCACTCCGTGTAAACGGAGAGGTATCTCTGGGCCCACTCGTTAGGACATCATCATAATGTGCACAATATTATCAAGGAGTTGATCAAGGGATGATGTGTTACGAAACGAGTAAAGAGACTTGCCGGTAACGAGATTCAACAAGGTATCGGGATACCGACGATCGAATCTCGAGCAAGTATCGTACCGCTAGACAAAGGGAATTGTATACGGGATTGATTAAGTCCTTGACATCGTGGTTCATCCGATGAGATCATCGTGGAACACGTGAGAGCCAACATGGGTATCCAGATCCCGCTGTTGGTTATTGGCCGGAGAGTCGTCTCGGTCATGTCTGCATGTCTCCCGAACCCGTAGGGTCTACATACTTAAGGTTCGGTGATGCTAGGTTATAGAGATATTAGTATGCGGTAACCCGAAAGTTGTTCGGAGTCCCGATGAGATCCCGAACGTCACGAGGAGTTTCGGAATGGTCCGGAGGTAAAGAATTTTATATAGGAAGTGCTATTTCGGCCATCGGGACAAGTTTCGCCGCATTATCGGTATTGTACCGGGAGTGGAAGGGTCCCGGGGGTCCACCGGGTGGGGCCACCTACCCCGGGGGCCACATGGGCTGTAGGGGGTGCGCCTTGGCCTATATGGGCCAAGGGCACCAGCCCCAAGAGGCCAATGCGCCAAGAATCAAGGGAGAGGAAGAGTCCTAAAGGGGGAAGGCACCTCCGAGGTGCCTTGGGGAGGAGGGACTCCTCCCTGGCCGCACCCTTCCTTGGAGGAAGGGCCAAGGCTGCGCCCCCTCCCTTGGCCCTATATATAGTGGGGGAAGGGAGGGCAGCCACACCTAAGGCCCTGGCGCCTCCCTCTCCCTCCCATGACAACATTCTCCCTCCTCCCGCAGCGCTTTGGCGAAGCCCTGTTGGGAATCCCGCTACTTCCACCACCACGCCGTCGTGCTGCTGGATCTCCATCAACCTCTCCTCCCCCCTCGCTGGATCAAGAGGAGGAGACGTCGCTGCTCCGTACGTGACGTGTTGTTGAACGCGGAAGGTTGCCGTCCGTCGGCGCTAGGGATCATCGGTGATTTGGATCACAACGAGTATGACTCCATTCAACCCCGTTCTCATGAACGCTTCCGCGCACGATCTAACAAGGTATGTAGATCCACTTCCTCCCTCGTTGCTTAGATGACTCATAGATTGATCGTGGTGACACGTAGGAAAATTTTTGAATTATTGCTACGTTCCCCATCAGTGGATGATGACGATTGATCTTCGGTCCCCAGCGGAGTCGCCAAAAAGTGTGTTGACACACGAACACGTCACGTGTACCCTCGACGCCGGGGGTGATGCACCGCAGCTCACGTCGAAGGAGACCCGACCGATAGCGCGATACGCAAGACAGTCGACGGGCGCTTTTGCAGACCCGAAAACCCCACACCCCTGGGAGGGACCCCGTCAGGGAGTGCGGCGGCTATGGGCTGCCCTAGGTCGATTCGCTCGCCCCTAGAGCCTCGGAATTCGCAGCTCTCAAACACGAAGAACAACGAAGAACGAGAGAGAAAAACGGTGGAGAGATAAAACGTAGATGAAAAAGTAGTATATTGATTTGTTCGATTGTGTGTTGTTCAATCGGCCGTCACCCCCAACATATATAAGAGGCGGCTGGACTTCCCGTACAAGCAAAGGATTCATCTAGGCTTTCCTTACAAGGAAATTACATCAATTGACGACCTAGAGTCCTAGTTCTGATCCCACTTGGATTCAGCCCGAATCTGATCCAATCTTCTGTCTTGCTCCTTGCGCGGGACGTGGAATCTGCATATGACTTCTGATGGAGATGGTTCAAATATCAATTTTGTAAGCTTCGATGAGGCCAACAATCCGTATGTTGATGACTTTTCCAAATAAGGCCATCTTGAATACTCCACGGGGTCATCTTTAATTTCGAGTCGGACTCGGTCATGTAGCTGACTGGACCATCCGACTCTTGTAGCGTCTCTGCAGGTCGTATACTACGTCGGATGATGATGACTCCAAAAAGCAAAGTTGGCCGTCTCGACGTTACGAATAACTTTCATGTTGAACACTTCTTCATCCGAGTCCATCTATATAATCATTTGAGCCCATCTTCAGCTTCTGGTCGGATTGGCCTTGACAGTTTCCACCCAGCAAGCTCTTTCCCGGCAAGCTTTTCAGCCCTAGCAAGGTCTCCGCCCGGCAAGCTTTTCAGCCCCGGCAAGGTCTTCGCCCGGCAAGCTTTTCCCCCCGGCAAGCTTTCCTCCCCGGCAAGGTTTCACACCGGCAAGCTTCTCCGCCGGCAAGCTTTCCACGCCGGCAAGCCCTCACATCGGCAAGGTTTTACCCCGGCAAGGTTTCGTTCAGCCGGCAAAGGCCGAATACTTTCTCACTCAGGGCCGGCCCGCGAAGTGTTGCCTCTGACTTTTGCATATGAACCCGGATTCGTGACCATGCCAAAATCTGGTGTCAACAGATAGCTAGTCCTATCGAAGACTACGCTTCTGGCCATCTCCATCTTATAACAGGAGAAGAGAGTAGATGGTAAGTTCACCAAGTAACATCGCATAGCATAATCCTAACCGATGATCCTCCCCTCGTCGCCCTATGAGAGAGCGATCACCGGTTGTATCTGGCACTTGGAAGGGTGTGTTTTATTAAGTATCCGGTTCTAGTTGGCATAAGGTCAAGGTACAACTCCGGGTTGTCCTTTTACCAAGGGACACGCCTATTCGAATATATCAACTTCCTTGCAGGGGTGCACCACATTTCCCAACACGGTCGATCCCCTTTGTCCGAACACACTTTTCTGGGTCATGCCCGGCCTCAGAAGATCAACACGTCGCAGCCCTACCTAGGCACAATAGAGAGGTCAGCACGCCGGTCTAAATCCTATGGCGCAGGGGTCTGAGCCCATCACCATTGCACACCTGCACGTTGCGTACGCGACCGGAAGAAGAACTAAGCCCCCTTAATACAAGAGCAGGCTTACGGTCCAATCCGGCGCGCGCCGCTCAGTCGCTGACGTCACGAAGGCTTCGGCTGATACCACGACGTCGAGTGCCCATAACTGTCCCCGCGTAGATGGTTAGTGCGTATAGGCCAGTAGGCCAGACTCAGATCAAATACCAAGATCTCGTTAAGTGCATTAAGTATCCGCGAACGCCGACCAAGGGCCAGGCCCACCTCTCTCCTAGGTAGGTCTCAACCTGTCCTATCGCTCCGCCACAAAGTAACAGTCGGGGGCCGTTGGGAACCCAGGCCCACCTCTATCTAGAGGGAGCCACGTGCCCCTTCGGCCCCCATCTCCGAACAGTAT
Source organism: Triticum urartu (assembly GCF_003073215.2). Taxonomy (NCBI): domain Eukaryota; kingdom Viridiplantae; phylum Streptophyta; class Magnoliopsida; order Poales; family Poaceae; genus Triticum; species Triticum urartu. The sequence goes on from NC_053025.1 coordinate 524,164,279, forward strand.
CATAAGTAATGTAACCGTATAAAATATATAGCATATGCCCGTGATCACCTCCCGAAGTGATCATGGCCCAGTAGTATAGCATGGCAGACGGACAAGAGGGGAGGGGCACTAATGATAATCTAGCATCCTATACTAAGCATTTAGGATTGCAGGTAAGGTATCAACAGTTGTAGCAACAATGACAGGCTATGCATCAGAATAGGATTAACGGAAAGCAGTAACATGCTACACTACTCTAATGCAAGCAGTATAGAGGAAGAGTAGGCGATATCTGGTGATCAAGGGGGGCTTGCCTGGTTGCTCTGGCAAGAGAGAGGGGTCGTCAACACCGTAGTCGTACTGGGTAGCGGTGACTTCAGTGTCGGTGTCTAGCGAGAGAAGAGGGGGAAGAAACAATAAATATTAAGCAAACAGATGCATGATGATGCATGACATGACAAAGCAAGATGCTAGGTGTGCCCTAACATGGTATGAGGTGGTACAGGTGAAGGGGAGAAACATCCGGGAAAATATCTCCGGTGTTACGCGTTTTCGGTCAGATGAACCGGAGGGGGAAAGTTGCATGTTCGCTATGCTAGGGATGCGTGGCAGACGAACGGGCTGCGAGTCCGGATTCGTCTCGTTGTTCTGAGCAACTTTCATGTACAAAGTTTTTCCATTCGAGTTACAGATTATTTTATATTAATTTTCAAAGTTTATAGCAATATTTGACTGGTCAACAGGGGGTGGGGCCCCCTGTCATTGACTGTTACATTAACTAACTAATTAATTTAGTCTAACTAGGTTATTAGTCTAATAAATTTTAATTAGTTTAATAAAATCTAATTAAATTAATTAATTAATTATATATTTTAAAATCTTTTTTAAATCTTTTTTTAACAGGAGGTGTGGGGCCCTTTGTCCAGTGGCTCAACCGAGCACACGGGCGCTGGGCTAACGGGGCGGGCGAACTCGTCCAGGGAGGCACGGCCGTGCGAGGCCGGCCGGCCGGAGCTGCACCTGGCAGCGGCAGCGGTGGGAGCGGGGCTCCAGCGGGCGCGGGGCGTGGCAGGGGAGGCCGGCGAGGTCAGTGGCAGCGATGGGAGTCCGACGGGCGCGGACCAACGCGCGCGGGTGGCGGAGCACCCGCAGGCGTGCGCGGGGCGGCCAGAGGCAGCCGCCTATGGCAGCAGCGCAGTGAGGGATGGGGCGCAGCGGGTAGAGCCGGCGAGGGACGGAGAGGGCGGCGATAGTGCGCTGGTGGCCAGAGGCCACGACGGGCGGGGCGAGGGGGCAGAGGTAGGCGGGCGCAGGTGGCGTGGCCGCGTGCGCAGTTGGTCACGGCGACGGGGCGGCAGGGCCTGGCGGAGCGCGCGCGCGAGGGCGGCGGCGGCTTTAGCGGCAACTACGGCGAGCAGCAAGGGGAGCGCGGGCGCGGGCCAGGTGAGGCCAGGTGCGAGCGCGGTGGGACTGGCCACACACGCGCGGGGGTCGAGGGCGCGAGCAGAGGCGGCTGCGGGATGCGGTCTACGAGCGGGCGCCACCGGCAGTAGCACGTACGTGGACGCTGAGCTACGGCTATGGCGGGCACCAGCTTGTACAGGCGACTACGGCGACAAAACGAACGGGAGATGAGGGGAATTAGCATGGGGCTCACAGTGGAGGTCGATGGCGCGTTTGGGGAAGCTCGGGGATGCGCCGGAGAACGGATCCATGACGGGGCAGCGGTGACGACCGACGGCGAAGACGATGGAGCGGCTCCCCGGCTCGATCCAGTAGTGTAGTCGAAGGAGTAGAAGCCAATGGAGCCCGTGGACCTGCCGGCTTGACACGGAGAGGCTGTTGGCAACGCGGGCGGCGAAGAAACGGCGACGACATGGGCGTCCATGAGTGGATCTGGAGGAGGGGAAAGCGAAAGGGAGAGGATGGAGAGAGGAGTGGGTGAGTGCGGGGGTGGGAGAGGACCGAGGGGGCAGGTGGCGGACCTTATCCGCTCGCCCTCGACACCGGCGAGGTGGTTGGGGCAGGACGAGCCCCTGTAGCGACTGGTTTAGAGGAACGAGGGCGAAGAAGAGCTGACCGTTGGGGGTTATGTGGGCTAGTTGGGTCAGCTGGTGTGCCAAGTTGTTGGGTGGGCCAAGGCCCAGTAGGAGTCAGGTTTTTTTTTCTTTTCTTTTGCTTTCTTTTTTTCTATTTTCTTATTATACTTTTACTGTTTTTATTTTATTTCCCAATTACTTTTGTTTGTAAAATATCTAATTAACACCCAAATTTGCAATACTAATTATACCTTTGCCACAATAACTTTGGTACCTAAATAAAATAGTTTCGTAATTATTATTTTATTTAAAAGTATTTAAATAATAGTTTTTGCTACTGTTTTATTACCATTTGAATATTTAAAACTTTTATAAAAGTTTGGTTTCTCCACCATAATTACCTATGCAATATTTGGTTCACTCCGAACATTTTAGTTTTAATATTTGAAAACTTTTATTGTTTGCTTGATTTTGAATTTGAATCGGTTTCGAACTAACGCGAGATTAGCAACATTAACCGAGGGTGACGTGGCATCGTTAACGTGGGATTACTGTAGCCTTATTATCCGGGCATCAGAATTCTCCTCCACTACAAGAAATCTCGTCCCGAGATTTACGAGGGGAAGTGAGGGGGAAAGATCTGGTCACGAAATTCTAACGTATCTTCTCAGTCTTGATTGCTCTTCTCGAAGTGGTCGATCCATTACATTGATGTCTTCATTTTTCTGCTTCAGGTCATTAAGATGAAGTCGACATCCTTTCTTCGGAAACTCCATCGTACTTATGAAAGAATAAAGGGGGAGCATTCCGGGAGAACGGACCTCGGCAAGGTTGACTATCTGGTAGATAACATCGGGGAGGGAGTCGGAAGTAACTCTCGAATTGAAACCTCCGAAAATATCGAGAGCAAGGTAAGGAGGTACCATGATAAGTTTGAAATGGATAGGCAAGCGTTCGATGCCTAATCAGAAGGTGAAAGGGGGTTCAAAGCAACGGGAACAAGTATTGTGTTTGATACCAGAATTGATCACTAGGCAGGTGGCCCGTGAATTTCACACGAAGTCAAGCGTGAGGAATAACTTTGACAACATGGTGTACAGGAGAGTTAGGTTTCGATCCTGTGGAACTGTGGGTTATGGGCCCACCATGTGGGTTAAAAGTAGGAAGGGGGATGACGTCTTGCATGATCATGTAAGCAAGGCATGTGAGAGGATAGACTATCGATTATGTTGGCAACAACCATTGGTACCAAGGCGAGGACGAAGAGAACCATTTTCCTGCTCGTTGATCGAGGCGGACCAATAGGCAAAGTTCTCGTCCATCGGTGGTTACCGGAATGCTATCAACAAAAGCAATAGGGTCTTACTAACACAGTTGTACACCAAGGTGTTTACATAAGCAGGAGAATATTACTGCTTAGTTCATATGGATCACAAGAAAGGTTAAACAGAACAGTGGAAAGGAAAATGTGTTTAAACACATATTTCAGGGATATATCCTTCCCAAGGACAAGCAGAGCATGATATCCAAGACCAGATAGAAGGTAGAAAACCATTTAGGTAAGGGGAGAGGAATTTCATGACGTTACCCATACAACGGTGTTTGGATAATTGACCAAGAAAATTAAGCATTGGGCTTCAAACGTTCTTGTTGAAAATTGGAGTACCACCGACATGCTTCGAGATATCACTGACATGGTCTTCGAGCAAAGGTCAGACTTTGGATACATGAAGGATTCATCAGGAACAACTTGTAGAATAAGTCTTACAATTCCTCATGGAAGAGTGGATAACCTTGCTGAAAAGGGAACTATAACAATAGATCCTCCGGGCAGGTGCGTTAGGATGACATCACCTTATCGGGTTAAAGACCAATGTTATAACTCTTGGGAATATGTTCCAACTATCATATCTAACTGAGATTCAGTTCCGATTGGTGTCGGGATACCTCGGACTCAGGATGCCTGAGAAGAAAAAGGTGCGACACAAATTGACGAGATGACATTGTAAGATTCTCGAGAAATGAACTATGGAAGCGAGTTCTGAAACAAGAGTTCATCATTAATCCAAGGGAATGACGAGGGGGTGGCTGATGGACTCAGCGACAACTCATCAAGATTAACAAAAGATGATTTCCACAATTATGTGAACAAGGAGATAACATTAGTCAGATCAAATGATATAATGATGTATGTTCGATGACAACATACACAATTGAACAATGATAGAAAGGTGCACCCGGAAATATGGACTAAGTAGCACGATCAATGTTTGAATGATGATTCAATAAGAAATAGACTTAGAATGGAGCTATCGACCATTAGTGTCAAAACAATAGGGTTGCTAGAAGTTTTGAATTTATACATCACTAACCATTTGTCGGTATTCCGGTTAGAAACATCATGGGGACCAAGAAAAGAATGGTGATGGTAATAAATATCACTTGTATCAAGAATTCTTAAGGGGTGGTGAAATTCTCGTGAGATTCTTGACATAAAGGACAGTGGTACCCAAGGTAGAACATAACATAAGCTGGATAGCAAGGAGCTCCATGTGATGGCCTGGCTTATTAGGGATGATAGACTACTCATATCAATAAGGAATTCCTTCTTTTCCGGGAGCCAATTCGGACAGAACTCCAAAGTTAAGCGTGCTCAGCTTGGAGTAGTGCCCGAATGGGTGACCGATCGGGAAGTTGCTCCCGGGTGCGCATGAGTGAGGACAAAGTGCGCAGAAAAGACTAGTATTGATCTGTGGGGCCAGTCTAGATCCCACTAGGAGTAACGACCACCGGCGGGTGTGTCCGGGGCGTTATAAGTTGGTATCAGAGCCGACCCTCGCGGTTACACGGATGGTTGCGGACAGGTGCATGGTCATGTTGTTCATGACGTTTGTGACCCGTCGTGGCACCCGACATGGCACATGTACCGGACTGGATGCACAGACGTATGTGCCAAGAGGGAACATTCCTGTGGCCCGACGAGGACGTCGGTTCCTCTGAGTGGGGGTGTATGTGATGGTCTGGCTTATTAGGGATGATAGACTACTCATATCAATAAGGAATTCCTTCTTTTCTGGGAGCCAATTCGGACAGAACTCCAAAGTTAAGCGTGCTCAGCTTGGAGTAGTGCCTGGAGGGTGACCGACCGGGAAGTTGCTCCCGGGTGCGCATGAGTGAGGACAAAGTGCGCAGAAAAGACTAGTATTGATCTGTGGGGCCAGTCTAGATCCCGCCAGGAGTAACGACCACCGGCGGGTGTGTCCGGGGCATTACACTCCATAACATGATCAAGTTTGTGTCAGAGGGGAGGCAATAATGTTGTCGATGATAACAAATCATCGAGGGCAAGGATGGTATTCCTCATCACGAATTCGATTGATATCCTGGAAGAGCTCAAAATTTTGATGATGATCATGGCACAATTGTCGAGAGATTCCATGAGGATGTAATCGATGGCAATGACATCAAGTCAAAGGAATGATGAAGCAAAAGGTTATTGGAACCATGGATACGGCATCAACTCGGAATCAAGCTTGTTGTTTGAGGTGAACGATAAGTCGAGGAAGGTCGATGTAAGCTTAGCTCACCGTC
>NC_053025.1:524170887-524188151 GCF_003073215.2 Triticum urartu
GATTATATCTAATTCAACTCTTCAATTTCTGGCCAATAGTTAAACCTGACGGTGTTAAAACTGCTTGTATGTAGGGAATCTATGAGTAACTCCCCCAATCAATACTGAACTGACTGAATCTGATGTATCTAATCAAGTTTCCGGTGCAAACATACAAGCTCATGTTGTTCTTGAGCCTGAAGTGTCTAATGAACAGACTGCTAATGAAGGATTTGATGCAAACATTTTACATGCTCCTGGTGATGAACATATAGTGTCTAATGAGGGATCTAATGCAAGCATTTTGCAAGCTCATTGAAGGATTTAGTGTCTAATGATGATCTACTATGTTGAGAGAGACAGAGATTTGCAGGCATTGATGACAAGCAAATTATAGTGCATTTTCATAGCTTGAGGAAACGTCGAGGCCATCTACCAGAAAGTCCCCGTATCATGACAACATAGCATAAATACTTTTCTAATCTGTTGTTTGAAACTATTGGCATACTTGTGCAGGATAGATATATTGATATGCAGTTTGCGCACTGGTTATACGTGCAATTACACTTCGATATTTTCAGCCAGAGAACGAATAATTCAACCAGGTACAGACCATGTTTGTAGTCCTTGAACACCATGTTGCATTTTGTGTTTTTTGGTGCTTGCATCATTTAGTGTTTATAATCTGAACTACTTTGGATCATTAGCTGGTTTTCAAAGTGCATGTAGCTTCACATTTCTCAAGTTATGTTGATTTCCAGAGTGCAAGTGCCTTCGTATTTTTTAAGTTAAATGTTCGCCCCTGGTAACTTCAATTCGTGGATCAGTCACTGCACACAAATCATACACGAATGCCAGTACGAATTAAGAAATGCAGGGACTTACGCTAGCTCATTGTACAGGCTCACTGCAGCTCTGCTTGCGCTTGGGATGTTCCATGTACAAGTCCATGTTACCACTTGCTTGGATGTGCATGCCTTGTCCTCCTTGCATCCCCCTCTGCATTTTTGACACGGCGAATGGTTGATCAAATAAGAGGAATCGACCTTGATGCTGTACCGGAGGACAGATACTTACAAGGTTATACGGGTGTGCAGGATGTGTACCAGATCCCGTAGCGCCGTCATGCTTCCCTAAAATATGGATTTGCCTTGTTTCAGATGATATCTCAGAAAGAAATAAGAGTTAAGGTCAGAGTTGCATAGCGTGTAGCTAAAGAGAGGAAGTGAAAGGATATCCAAACATCGTCGGAAACAGTGCCACAAGGGAGTGATGTGTGGATACCTAAGTCGGGCCGGCGTTTGGGCATGCCTCGCCTTAGCTATAGTTGCGGGTCACTTCAGAGCTTGAGGGTGATGCGCTGGCGTTGGCTGGCCGCGCACTAGATGCAGATCTTGAGTGGCAGTGGAGCGCTACGATGCGGTGACGAGACCGTTGGGTGAAGCCCCAACGGCCTCGGGGGGCGGAGGTGCGACGATGTGCTCGGTGAAGTAGCCCCGGTGAGCTGGGAGACGGCGTCGGTGAAGCGCACCTGATGCGGTGGAACTCGGTGTCTGTGAGGCACGTCGGTTGCGGCGGCCGACGGTGTTAGTGGACCACCCAGTGCGGTCGACGAGGGCGTAGATGAGGTAGCTCTGGTGCGGTGGTGAAGCGCCGTCTTCGTCGTTGTCGTCCGGCACAGAGGTGGGGAACGGTGGGTAAAGAGATGAGACGAGGGGTGATTCGAGGGTTGGCGGCGAATTAGGGATTTGAGCAATCTGGGCGCGGAAGGGGACGGTGGAGAAGAGAGATTTTGCAGGGCTGGAATTGGGGCCGCCAGATATTTCAATCCGAAACGTGGAAGCGCGAACTTATATTGTCGTCGTCCTTTTTTGGGGGGGGAGGGGGTGGGTGGCTGGGTGCTACGCGTCCGTCCGACACACGCGACCACCCCGACAGGACTATGCTTCGGTGCCTTAAGGCATCCTGCCTTTGTGTCCATGACATATGGGCCCAACAGGTGGCTGACCCACATGTCAGTGACGCAAAGGCAGTTGCCTTTAAGGCACCGAAGCAGCGTCCACAACGACACGACCCTGGTTTGCCTGGTGCGCCTACATTTGAGAATGCAAACGAATCTTCTTTCATTTGCAAACGAATCTGTATGTATTACCATGCCCATGTTTTCCTTGCAATAATTATCATTCGAAACGAGATACTCCATCCGTTCACTTTTGTAAGTCGTTTCAAACAACTTAAAATGAACTGTTTTGCACATTGTCTGAAATGTCTTCAAGGTCTTATAAAAGTGAACAGTGGGAGTACTATAAATTAATTAATGAGGAGTTATTTGAAAAAAAATCAAAACGGTACCCACGCTAACGTGGATTAGAGTGTGTCTCACATAATTAGTTATTTGAATTAGAGTGTGTGTCACATAGTTAGTTATTTGAATTAGAGTGTGTGTCACGTAGCGATCTCCAATTCTAATGTGGATTTCGCATTTCACTGTATCCACGCTACTTTTTTAATACAAATTCATATGTATATGATGAACACCATGGTAGTGAGAAAACTTTTGGATGGATTCAAACATATGACCTACAAAATAGCACAACAAACTGAGTCAATGTCAACTTTTCGAAACTTAGTATGGCACGAATTCGAAATAATTACCCGTATGCCTGGTCCTCGGTTCAAATCTTACAATGTACACCGAATTGAAACATCGATATTAAGTCTCGTACTATGTACATTCAAATGTTGTTTTTAGCCCCCCCCCGCACAAACGCTACATACTTCCTGTATCGGTCAATCTTCCTCTCCTAACCACCTTAGGAAGCTATCGGTTTCCAACACACGTTCATTCTTTCTCTCCATGTTTCGATCTCTAAGTCTCTCAACTACACAACCCCTTTTTCCACTCTGTTACCAAATGTATTTACCTCACACACCCGCCATTGCACCCCATGCCGAGCTCTCTCTCCCCCTCTCCCTCTCACCCTCTCGCGCTAAATACATGCATTGCCTATCTAGCCCCCCAACCTCTCGTGCATGCGCACGCACGCACAGTTGTATATCTAGGTCACTCCCTCGAGACTGTCTCACTCTTTCTTCCGCACGGCGGGCCACACTCGCTCAATCTCGCTCTCTTTATCGAGTCTCGTTTAACCTCGTTTTCTTTCACACACAAATGATATATCTCCCTGTTCGGGCCTCGATCGACACACTCTATACTCTCTCACACAGATTGTCTATCTAGGTCAGTCCATCCAAGCCGCCGCCACTCTTTCGACCTCATGGTGGGCCACACTCACTCACTCAATCTCTCTCTCTCTCTCTCTCTCTCCGTATGTCTCGATTGACCTCGCTCTTTCTCGGACAAAAACGATATATCACCATGTTTGAGCCCAATTCGACCTATTCACATTGTATACTCTCTCACGCACATCGTCTATCTAGGTCACTCTCTCCAACCCGTCTCACTCTTTCGATCGCACGGCGACCCTATGTGATCGGTTGACCTTGCTTCCTCCCACGCACAAAATATATCTACACGTCTTCACTTACTGGTGGGTTCCATGTGTGCTCTCTCTCTCTCCTCCCCTTCTGCGTTTAGACGCACGGGCAAACAGGAAGAACTCGCGGGCGATGTTGCCGTTGACCATATCTGGACGCGTTCACAAGTCACGGCACCAGTTTCACGTACTAGCAGCACTAGTCAGTGTGTACGTGCAATGCACGTTAATTTGGATGTATATTAAGTGCATGCGGATATTAACTACTAGGATATTATTTGCGTGTTGTCATGTGATTAACACTATTTTTGGCATGAAATTAACTGCATGCTAAACGTGTTGAGCGCTCGACATTGAAGCAGTCTAGGTCGTTGGATGACAAGGAATACATGTGGCTTGATGACGTTTTATATTTAATTTGATACGGCTCTAGCAGAACATTCAATCGATCAAACCATACATTTCGTTCAGTCTGACTCCGACTTTAAATTATACGATGATCGATATAAAATAAACAGAAATGATAAACGTTCGGATTTTAAGCATGGCAATCCGAACATTTTTCATGGCAAATTTAGATTACGTGGCAGCGGCGGGGGCGTCTCGCGGTGGGAAGCGGCTCCTCTGCCGTGCTCTGTGTGTCGTCGGGCCACAGACCGACGGCGGCGGCGGCGTCTTGCGCCGTTGTTGGCGTACTCCTGGACGTTGGCCTAGCTTCAAGGAAGGCCAAAATGTTCTGGACTTCAGAGCGAGTCGAGTGGCGGGAGGAGGCGACTAGCGTTGGTGCAAGAAAGCGGTCGACGGCGGCCATCCATGCCGCTGAGGGGGGCACTGGCACCCACGCGGGGCAGGCGCTGTCAACGGCACGGCGGAGACATTCGTGTGCACGGGCACCGGCACGGGCGCGCACGTCAGTGCACGCGCAGGCGCATGGGCGCGCAGGTCAGTGCACGCGCAGGGCAGGCGCTGGCAGGTGCCGTGCATGGCACGGGCGTCAGTGCACGCGCATGCGCATGCGCTGGCAGGTGCACGGGCACATGAAAGTCGGCGGGCACCTCGTGGAACCCCATGGGATCAAGCTCGGCGACAATGTGCGGCTCCCAGCCCATCAATGCCACGAGGATGGGCGCTGGCGCAGTCGGGGTCGACGGGAGCCGGAACGGGAGCCGGGACAGGCGCGGCGTCTTCCGCAGGGCCAGTTCAAGCTCGTCCCAAAGCGCCTTATGTTCTTGAGACTCCGGCTGGGTGTCTTCCTCAGGAAACTGGAACACTAAGGGCAGACCATCAGTGATGCGGCATGGCATACGTTAGGTTCAGGCTAGTTGGAGGTAGACGACAGAGAAATCGAGAGGAGAGAGAGGATTTGTAGGCGATACTCCTCCTTTCCGGTTTAAAGGCTCAATTCAAAATCTCACCAACCAAGGTAGATGGTGAGTGGTGGAATATCTTTGTAGTTTGCCAAAAGCACCAATTAATGCTCTTGTTTTTTCAAAAAAATATGTTTACCCAATGCATTAATTGCATTGCATGCATGCATAAATTACATGCATTGGTCAATTTTCTCTTAATACTTGCATGCAATGATTTAATTTACCTTGGAATTTGAACATGTGATGGGAAACAACAAAATTGAGCCTTATAAAATGGAAAAACTAATATTTTGAGATAAGCCCTATAAACGGGAAAGGAGGGAGTACCGGGTAGTGCAGGGTTGATTTTAAACTGCGGCGCCGGCACGACATTAAAAGTGGGAGCAGTTGGGACGACGGTGGGCGGCGGAGCCTGGTCAAAGGGCTCGCCTCCCGGTGAGCCTGCAGCGGTCTGCTCGCACGCCTCCCTGACAGCCGGCACAGCGGTCTGCTCGCACGCCTCCCGTCGACTCACACGCTTGCTCGGACGGCACCTGCCGATTGCCGATGAGAAGCGGGGACTCGTGGCGGCACGTAAACGCCCACGGTTTCAATAGTGAAAGCGTTCGCCTTAACGTGACAGGTCTTTCTTTCCAAAATACCTTGGCTCTTCATTTGTGCAACTTGTCATAAGCAGCTTGTCTCAAATTGAAGAAAAAACTTACGAAGTAATATTTGTGCCATATCACGTGACCATGCTTAGTTTCAAGAATTTATGCTCACTTTTGGATTTTCTGAAATTTAAGATCCAGGATTCGAAACAATATCATAACCTGCATCATGCAATAAATTTTCAAGCCGTACATCTGTCCTGTTGTATTTCTTAAGAAAGGATTTGGTCAAACATTTTGCTTAGTTAGACTTCAGACAAGTTATATATGCAGAGTAAAAGGATAATCCCTCCGTACCAGTGCATTGCCTGATATATTAACTCAAGTACTAGGCACGAACAAACGGGCTCAATTCTGTGCTCATCCTGGTGTAGTAGTAGTAGTAGTAGTACTAGGCAATGCAGTTGACGGGTGACCTTGACGAGCGGCGACCGAGGGAATTGAACCGTGCTCGGCACGGTAGGTAACGTTGTCTAGTTACTAAAGCATCCCTCCGTTGTTCATCGGTAGTCATTATGGACCGGGGACATGAGGGGAATTTCCTAGGGCTGGAATTCTGGCCGCCAGATATTTCGACTTGAAACGCTGAGGCTCGACTGGTTGGGGTAATGGGTTTGCCTAATGTGCGTACCACGCACGCCACCGAAGGACACGAGCCCGTTTTTTAGGATCAACACGAGCCAAGGTCTGGCTGGTACGCCATTGGGTCCTACCATTCGAGAATACGAAAGGAACCTTTTAAATTGCCGAACGAATCTATGTGTATTACAATACCCGTATTTTCCTTGCAAATACTAATCTCAACGTGGTAATTGATTTATGACGAGTTGTTGAATTAGAGTGAGTTTGTGATATAGTGATCTCAACGTGGATTTCACATTTCATGGTATCCCTAGTAAGTTTTCCAATGCAAATTCAAATTTAAAAGATGAACAACATGGAGGTGAGAAAACTTTGTATGTATCAAGCATATGACCACACACACACACACACACACAGAGAGAGAGAGAGACACGCACGAACACAACAACAATCCAATAAGTATAGTGCATCTATTTTTCCAAACCATGCATGTATGACACGAATTCAAAAATACTCCTTCTATTCCTAAATATTAGTCTTTTAGAGAGTTCAACAAGTGACTACATACGGAGCAAAATGAGTGAATCTAGACTCTAAAATATGTCTATATACATCCGTATGTGCCAGTCCATTTGAAGCCTCTAAAAAGACTAATATTTGGGAACGAAGGGAGTAAAATGTAAGACATCCATGGTCCTCAGTTCAATATTTAAAATGAACATGAAACTGAAACATGAATATTAAGTCTATTACTACAGTACATGCAAATGTTCTGTTTAGGCGGAGCTATGATTGTCGGGGGTCAACCCCTCGACCTTAGATAAAATTGTGGAGCTCTGTTTAGGGTTGTTTAGATTATATTTGTCCCCACCCTCCCAGCCACCGATTGGTTGTGCACCCCCACCCCTCCTCCCCGGGAGAATATCATGTGCCCCCATACCTTAGATGCTATATGCCGATACGAGTTGCTTGGAGCTTGTAGATCTGAGATATAGCAGCTCACATGATGTGTCTTAATATTTTTGCAGGAAACCTTGATGAGTTTGAGAATTGCACACAATTTGTACAAAAACTACTTAGATGCCCTTTGATCCCATATCCAACGACCTCGAAGCTCGTATCACCGTAGCATCTAAGATGAAGGAGGACATCATATTCTCCTGTATGTAAGAATATCATGTGCTACCACACCTTAGATGCTTTGGTGATACAAGCTCTTCGGAGGCGTTGGATTTGTGACCCAACACCTCCTCGGTGGTTCGAATGGTTTTTTGCAGAAAAGCCCCAAAAGAGTTCGGCCACTGCTTACAAGCACAAAGACTGCTCAGATGCCATTGGATCTCAGATCAAACGACCTCCAAGCTCGTATCACCGTAGCATCCAAGCTGCGATAGCACCTTATGTTTTCTCGCACGGGAGAGTATGAGGTGCTCCCGCACCGTAGATTCTATGGTGATACGAGTTCACTGAGATCTAACGGCCCACAATAGGAGGTTTGAATGTTTTTGCAATATACGGCTGATAGAGTTTGGGAAATGCGCAGAAAGTACAAGTACTACGCATGTGCCATCTGATCACTGATCATACGACCTAGATGCTCATATCACCGTAGCGGGTAATTAAGCTACGGGGAGCACCTAATATGAGCACCGGGGAGCCGTTGGATCGAAGATGCAGCGGCACACACGAGGCCTGAATGTTTTATTTGCAAAAAAACCTTTGGAGAGTTAGGAAATTGCGCATAATTACAAAGACTACTCCCAAGCCATTGGATCTCACTTCCAACGGTGTAAAAACTCGTATCACCATAGTATCTAAGCTGCGGGGTGGATGTGATATTCTATGCCGCTGTCATTTTTGTTCGTAAACTTGCAAAAAACGTGTAACTCGTGTCGTTACTTGTCTAACCGCGCAAAGTGTTTGTTCAAAAAAACCATCCTACACTGAAATATCGGAACAACACACGGGGGTCCCACTTGTCATTAATCAAATTTGGACCTAAAACTAACAAATCTGAAAGACGAGATTCGAACTGGCAACCTGGACTACAAAGCGTAAGTCGATAGCCTGAAAAAACGAACGGTTGTTGGCTTTGTCCCATAACTTGATTTTATACAGTACTTGCGTTGAGTAGAGTAGAGGGAGTGCCTCGTCAACACGTGCATGACCGTTATCTCACTTACTGGTGGGTCCCAGGTCTGCGATCTCAATCTCTCTTCTCTCCATCGTCTAACCTTTGCACGGGCACACACGAAGAGCGGCGCTAGCTTGCCGTGGTGTTATTACAACTAAAAAAACTTGGAAAATAGAAGAATCGCCTAGAACAAGAGACATTGTGGCTGGTCGAGACGGAGCTAACCACATCTATCCTCCGTGCCACGTTTGCATGATGAAGCTGTGTGGCTAGTGGGGTGTTTTCGACCGACTGGCTGGGTCCCGAGGTCGAACCATAGGTACTACGTCTGATACAGTATATTTTTACACGCACATTTTTCCTCCGTGCCGAGACATGGCACACCCTACCGCGCGGTTTCGGGGTCCTCCCGGGTGGTGCACGCATATATTCTTCCTGACGTGGGACGCCCTACCGCGCGTTTTCTGGGTCCTCCTCGGTCGTAGCGCCGAAGCAAGTAAATGAGTCGTCAAATCACGAAAGACCACCTTTCCCGCCGAGTACATCAGTGAAGCACGGTGGCTAGCTAGTTGGGCTAGTTCGACCGATTAGCTAGGCCGCCGCCACATTTGTTTTTTCACCCCTTTTTTATCTACTTGCCGGCAGGTAAATTTAAATATCCACCGCGCGTTGCTCTGGTGTTTGGGTGCGGCAGGATTTTTAATTTTTTGATTGACGGGAGCAGGCGCGGCAGGATTTTTAATTTTTTGATTGACGGGAGCAGGCGCGGCAGCAATTAGTCACGATGACTCCGCCTGTACCCACTGCTCCCTGATGTGAGAAGTCGTCGACTGGTGTTTTACCGTGGTGAAAACCAAAAGATTCCCCGCTCCCTCCGCCTTCCCGTAGATTGCATTGCCTTTCAGCCGTTTCGCCCCCTTTGCTTCCTCTCCCCATTGCTTCTACCTGGTGCCATGGCGGCGCAGCAGATCACGGAGTCCGAGGTGAGGCTCCTGACACAGGAGCTCCATGCCAAGGATGCGAGCTCAGGGCCAAGGACGTGGAGCTCCGTGAGCTCAAGGAGGAGAGGAGTGCCATGCTCCTCCGTTATGTGCGGGAGTTCACGGAGCTTCAAAAGCGGCAGGCGTCCACCACAAAGATGCTCGAGGCGTCGGCGGCGTTGCTGCAGAAAGCGGGAGATACGATAGGCCGTCAGGGGAGCCGGCTGGAGCGCGAGCGGGCCGATCGTGACGAGGTCCAGGATCGCCTCAGCCACTTGGTGAACCAAGTTGCCACGCACGTGTTGCGGCTGCGCGATGCCTACCGTCGTGCCAGCGCGACGATGCCGGCCGTCGGGCTAAACCCTCTGCATGGGCATGTCCATGTCTCGGCGCAACATGACCGTTGGATCAAACTCAGACGGTGCAGATCAGTCACTGTAGCACAAAGCGTGTGGGTGTGTTTGGTTGCATTCTCATCTCAATATAGTTGTTTCCTCTTCGTGTATTTTTGTCAACCTACTAGTGTGGACTCATGCACCCTTCATGCACTCTGCCAAACACCCAAAAGTGGGTCGAGAAGGGAACTTTTGCTCCCATCCCGTGCACCCTTCATACACCCTGCCTAACACTATTCGTGCTTCATGTGGTTCATGTTTCGTGGAGTACTGTAGCACCGTACTCTCCGTGCGCTGTGGACCTAGTTCTGTTAACATTGATCTCACCGTCCATTCTCGACCGGACAGTCGAAAAAGCGGTACTATGTTACATATAGGAGTAGTTGACATGCGCACAACATCATTTGTTATCGTCATATCTTACTACACTAGCAACAAGATTGTGTAGTACTGACGTATGAACCACTGCACATGCCTAGTAGTAGGAGCACTGTGTATGTTCAAGTGGCTGCCGTGTTTCGCACTCCTCCGTCGTAAGAGTGGAAACGCTTGCTGTAATCATTTTTTTCTTCTGAAAAACAGTGGACACGCTCTACCGTGCGGATCCTCCTCCAGCCATGCACTAAATTACTCACTTTCGCCGACGTGTGGGACAGCCAGCATCGGGGTCCACCAGCCATGCACTAAATTACTCCGTAGTAGAGTGACGGTAGACTACCCCGATCGAAGCGCCGCAGTAATGCCCAATGAGCCGTCAAATCACAAAACCCCCTCCTTTCCAGCAGTAAGTTGGACGGACGAAGCAACCATCATTTCACTCTTCTCTCTCAGCTTCGTCTCTACCCAACCCTCGCTTCTGCCTCATCTTTTTCCTCATTTCTTCAAGAAAACCCCGACCTGCTTCTGCCATTGTTCTTCTCTCCCAAAGAAGGAAAGGTGAGCGCATCAATGGTGTTGATTCTGGCCAAGGCCCGGTCTTGCAACCCCGAGACTGATCCTATAACTCCCTCTCTTTTCTTCTTTTGGGTTTGTGATTATGGTTTCTTTTCTTTTATTTCTATTTGACAGTTTCTTGATGGACGCTGGAGCACCGGCCGAAGTGATGTCTATGGCTCCGGCCAAAACCGTCGAGGCTCATGGTACGAAGAAGCGCAAGCACCCCGCCGAGACTACCGCAGACAAGCTCAAAGCCATCGCCCTGTCCAAGCCCCCCTCTCCGGGATCCCTCATTAAGCAAGTCCAGGTAATATCTCTTCTTGACGATCTTTTTCTCGATCTTGATCGTGTTTTTTCATCTAACACGCAGTACTAGTACTAGTAGTACAACTTTCTGGGTGATCTTGCATGTGATTTTTGTGTGCCAAATGACGGTTCTAAATTCCTCTTTTGACCAAAACATGCGAGAGGTTGACACTGATTTCTTATAGATTACTTTCAACTAGTACTTTATGAACATCAATGCTACCTTTTTTAAGAGACTTGTGTTATGGATATTGCAAGTAATCCCTCTGCTCTGGAAGGAGCCGGGGGCGGCATCGGGTGGCGTGTAGTTGGCGGTAGTGATTGGCGGAGTGCCTCTAGATGAGAGCGTCGCGTGAGACGCCGAATGGCATCCGTATCTGACGGAGAGGGGGTACTTTATGAACATCAATGCTACCCTTTTAAGAGGGTATATTTGCCTCAGTAACTTGTGTTATGGATATTGCATGTAATCCCTCTGCTCTCATGCCTTTGAAGACATGTTCTAGTGTCTTTGTTCACTCATTTCTGTGCGTATATGTAGTCATATATGGAGTATAATATCGAAAATCATCTTATATTTCTGAACGGAGGTAGTAATAAAATATGGTTTCTGTTTGAATTAGAACCAGGTCCGGGTGGAGATGAAGTTCTCAAAGTCATGCCGTGTGAACTGGAAGACCTGATGATGAGTTCTACTGCTGAACTATCCAGCTGCTGTGTCCTTGTCGCCACGTGTCCTGAACTAGTGTTTTCCTGTAGCATTGTTGTCAGGCGTGTTCTCGAGGCTGTACTTGACCACAACAATTTCCTGGTTGTGCCTTCGATTACGAAGGGTGTGGTTCTTGTAAAGCTTCCCAACAAATCTGATGCGGCCTGTCTTCATCATCATGTTTATGAGTGGAAAGACCACTCTGTTAGGTTCTCCAAGGTTGACAAGATGGTGATGGTGCATGTAGACATCTCACACGAAGTCCATGGCCTAGTCAGTTATGCGGGGTTCATCCCGTAGGTCGGTGGCAAAAAATAGTCTGCAGAGTTTAGTTAGTGCAACTTTGCTTGTCTGTAGTAAGTACTATTGTTCAGTACTTGATTTGTGTTTGTGAACCCTGTATTGTTTATTAGTACTGCCGCTTTTGGTGTGTGGTCAGTCCTGAGAACGGTCTATGTTAATGTCTGTCCACTCAATTCAGTCTGTATATTTTGAAGTATCCAGATCATATTTTTTGTGAGGACGGTTATCAATTATGGTTACACTCCAATATCTGTATGCATTGCAGGGTTTATCGCACCCACCAGGATTTCCAGCTCCCATGGATGTTCGGTCCATACGATTTGTCACGACCTTTGGACTGTCCTGCTTGTGGGAGTAGGCGGGGCCCCTGCATGCCACGCGTAGTTGGACGATCAATCTTCTGTTTAGTACTTCAACATAGTGATTTCCTGGTAAGGATTCACTCGTGTCACATCAAGTAAATCTTATTGATTTACTGTCTAAATCTTATTGATTTAATGTCATGTTTTCTTTCTTTTCCTGCAATTTTACGATGCAGGTTTTGCCATGTGACATTCATCACAGAATAAACCGTTTGGTTTGCTCTACGATGGCTATTTTTGCAGGTTTCACTTCTTATGTCATGTCAGTAACGAAGGCACTGTCCATCACTTATATTACTGGAAAAAATTGGATCAGTCTGTTGTCTGAGTACAAGCTGAATCCCTATGATGAACTGCAGTTTGGTTTAACAAAAACGCCACAATTAGTCCTTCTCGCGTTTAAAAGAAATGAAGAAAAAACTGGATCACGGTCACGGATCCTAGTCAAGTTAGAAAGCTGATCATAGCAGACCAGACACGATCGCCGCTGTCTCGCACAGATCGAGCACCGACAGTTGCTCTAGCACTGACAGCGGCAGCAGCTCAGTCTGATCCAGCTGAGGATTGGGCACCGACCGCGTCAGCGGATCAGTCTGATCTACCGGAGGATCGGGCATCGACACCGGCACCTGCTCCGACACCGGCACCAGCTCTACAAGGAGCACCATCTCCGCAGCAGCAGCGGCTTCGGCACCTGCACCAACACTTGCACTTGCATCTGCTCCGGCCCGTGCAGTTGCACCGGCAACAGACTGGGCTGCAGTTCGCACTTCATATACCAAAGTCCTTACAAAAACCGACATGTCCACCTTCTTGGTAAGCATTGGCCGCCCAAGTGCTTCATTCTTTTTTCTTTCCATGTTGTTTCACATGATTCACTGTGTTGATCTAACTGTTTGGGTATGTCTTCTTGTTTGCAAACAGAGAATTCCTAGAGCAACGAGGGAGTCGTTCAACAATCCGGGCGACCGCGGCCAAGTTTCTCTTACCATGCGCAGCCTTGGTGTGAATGAACCTGCTCAATATATCATAAGTACAAAGGATGGTCGCATGATGATTGATGCTAAAGGATGGTCAAGGTTCAAATCTAAATCATATCTTGCGGTAGGGGATGATGTCAAAATCGAACTTTCTCGGCAAGGAGAGCTGGTCCAAATCAACTTTGAAATTCTTCAGTAGCAGCACGCAACTGCCTAACTGATCTATCCTCCGAGAGATTTTGATGTAATAATCTGGCATGGTGAAACAAGTGTCCTGTGTGTATAAGTAGTACGATAGTATTATTTATCACATGGTATATCGTTGATAGAATTGCAACTCTGATTGCTGGTTAGGAACTGTCGTTCGATTTCATTCCAACAGCTGTCGTGCTTTATTCAATTTTGTGTATTCGCCTTGCGACAGCATCTAAAACCAGCGCCGTACCGATCGCTTGCAATATGAAAAGCGCTGAGGTAGAACACATGGGCCCCCAAACATGCAGGGTCGGCCTGCGGCCCAAAGTCCAGAACCTGGTTTCGAGAAGCACTAGCTCAGTGCAGAAGTGGCGTCCTCCTCCTGCTGTGGGTTGGGGAAGATGAATGTTGATGCTGCGTTATCTCGCAATGGTGAAAGGGGAGCCCTGGCAGTTGTGAGCCGGGATCATACAGGCTTCTTCCTTGGAGCATCGGCACTGGTGTGCGAAAGTGTTACTGATCCAGAGATCCTAGAGGCAATGGCATGTTGCGAGGGGCTATCTCTGGCTCTTGACTTAAACCTGCAACAAGTTCAGATTAGCACCGATTGTTCAGCAACAGTCAAGCATATCGGAGAGGCATACTTGGGGCCCAGCAAAGTTATTATGGACGAGATCAAGATGAAGAAGAATATGTTCCAAACCATGGAGATCATACATGAAAAACGCGAGTGTAATGTTGAAGCGCATGTGCTCGCAAAAGCTGCTACTTCTTTGCCCTGTGGACGCCATCTTTGGCTCACAGGAACCCCCGAAATTATTTGTATACCTATGACTGTTAATCTTCAATAAAGCAGCTTTTATCCCTAAAAAAATCTGAGTATTATATTCTCAGCTGAACCCCCATAATGCCCGTGCGTTGCAGAGGGAGTATTTTTCTCGGCAAGGTGAGCCTGTGATATAAAAGATTTGTATATTTCTTTACAGAGGGAGTATCTCTCTGTCAAAAAATATATTTATGTGTAACTAGTTACTCCTGTCTTTCTACTTCCTTTCGCTGATATGTGGGGCAACCGGCAACGGGGTCCACGTGCCATATGCACAAATTAGAGTGCACAACTTCACGGTAGACACACCCCGGTCGTAGCGCCGCAGTAATGCCCAATGAGCCGTCAAATCACAACCCCCCTTTCCAGCTTTAGCAGTAAGCTGGACGGACGAAGCGGCAATATTTCACTGGGCCTGAATCCCCTTCTCCCTCGTCTGCTTGTTCAGAGAAAACCCCCTCTCGGCGATTGCATAGGGTTTTCTCATGGAGAACCAGGTACGAATTCTTCATCCATCCCCGATAAACCCAAGTCCCTTGGTCGCAGGTAATCCTAGGATGGCAGCCGCCGCCGTTGATGCATTTTTCTTCCTACTGAATCTAGTGTGTTTCATTTGCAGTGCCCAAAGTGCGAGTACCCTACAGGTTTCTGCGCCCTCGGCGAGACGCCACACTTGTTCCTTCTCATCCTAACACAACATTTTGAAACGCGCACAGTATGTTCCTAGAATCCTCTTTTCTATCCGGGAGGGTGGGGTTTTTTTGAACATGCTGTGTTCTCATATTATTTTTCCTGCAGTGTATTATTTGCTCTGCCAGAACACATGTACTCAAGATGCTCGGCCTTGCCATAACTGAATACACTAGTTTAATGGTCACAGTGAAGACAAGCCATGGATATAAGTTCCGAGTTGGGTTCATGAACCAAGAAGATCGCTGCTTTTTTATGGCCGAACTTGGATAAACTTTCTCAAGTGTTACGGACTGAAAGTTGGCGCACGAATGTTGATGGAAATAGCAGAACCTGGTCTCATCTTCACTGCGATCTTCCACTGTAACATCCCAAATTTTCAATTTTGAATGTTATACATTAGATCATCATTGCATATCATATTTTGTTTTGCTTTTGGTTTGATCCTAGAAATTTCTACGCAACTCAAGGACCCACAGAGAGAGTTGGGAAATTCTTTATTTTCATATTTGAGTTTTCTCAAATTTTGAGAATAGGATCATTTGATTTTTATTATTTTATCATCAATTATTTCTATTACAAAAATATGAGAGAGGGAATAAAATGACTTTCCCAAAATAAAGAAATATTGAGGATTTAATAATAAAATCAACTAAGATTTTATTTCGGAGTTTTTGTTATTTTATTTGAATTTAGGAAAAATGTGCGTTTTTCAAAATTGCATTTAGGCCCGAAATAAATGTTCACCTTGTGCGGATTCATTTTAGAAGCTCGGGAAAAATTATTTCGGGATTTTTGGAGTCCGTTTAGTATTTATTTTTATTTTTCTTCTGCGCATAATTATTTAAAAAAACGAACCGACATACGGGCCGTGTCCGACCGGGACTCCGGCCCGCTAGGCTTTATAAGACGGGGGGAGCCAGCCGAGGCCCAGCCGCGCCCCCGAACCCTAGCCACCCGACGTCGTCGCCAGTGCCGCCGCCACCGCGCCTCGCCGCCCACGCCGCCCTGCCGCCGCCGCAGACGCCGCCTCGCCCGCGCCCGCCGACGCCGCCTCGCCGCCCGTGCCGTCGCGCCGCCCCGCCGCCCCGCCGCCGCCGCTGCCGCTCGCCGGACGTCGCCGACTCGCCACCGAGGTCGCCTCGATTTCCGTGCCATTTTTTTATTTTTTTTCTCGAAAAACCGTTCGGTTTTTCGTCGGTTTTTTTAGTTTCGGTTTTTCTAAATAGATCGGCTTTTCCGATTTGTTTAATTAGCGAGCGTTCGTCCGTTCGTTCGTTCTAGCGAACGTTCGTCGTTTTCCTTTTTCTCGGATTAAATCCGCGATTTTTCTGTTCGCGATTTCTGATCCGATTTTCTTTTTAGTATAACTTTTCGCTCGTTTATCGGAATCAGGCGATTCAAGCGCCTGGAGTTTCGTCTTAAAACCCTCTATCCGTTTAACCAACTTAAACAAGTTTTTGCTACTGTAAAATTTGACTTAGATCCAGATTAGTAGAACGAAGTTGTTTTCTTTCATCATTTGACTTTTGTTGCTTCGTTCGATTTGATTCTTTTGCCAACCGGAGTTCTTAATTTGAACCTTCTGGTTAGATCTCTTATTTGAGTTTTACCTGTGCATTAGATGAGTACTTATTGTATGCTTGTTTGTTTGTCTGCGATAGAATACCCGAAGTGCGCCGCTTGCTACTTCGAATCGCTAGGTTTCTCGGATCATCAGCAAGGCAAGTAACACCTTGATCATACCTTTTCTACTACCCAGTTTTATTGCATTAGATCAATCCTCAAACATTGCATGGTTAGGATCTAATTAAATTGTGGGATGGGAAGTAGTTGAGGTAGTACCTATTACCTGTTTATTTTCAAACCTTTGGGAGTTACTTCTACGTTTGCTTATTATGCCATGCTATGCTAGTAGACGTGGATTGGGTGAGTGATATCCATGACATATGTGAGTTTGTTAATTAAAGGTTTATCTAAGGTGGCAACTTAAACACACATCTGGGTGGATTGAGGCACCTGGGTAGTCCAGGACTTGTCTGTTTTCTTTTGGACCGCCACCCAGGCTCAAAGGGATCATGAGATTATTCATACTAGAAACTTCCGTGTGCAGCCACAAGCTATTATGGGCTCTAGCATAGTTGACTAAGTCGAGCGAACTCTTACAGTGGTAGACTAGCAGATGTAGGGGATGTAGGTGGTACGGTCTACCCGATCGTAAGGTGCTAGCGCTTCTGAAAGACTATGTCTCAGTCATCCGTTTCTCAAACACCATGTAGTGCGAGAAACCAAACGGAGGCGATCGAGTCTTGTGGGGAAAAGTGCACAAACCTCTGCAGAGTGTATTTAAACTAATTATTCTTCGTCTTT